>NC_091133.1:45133808-45444262 GCF_040183065.1 Periplaneta americana
CCTGAACAAGAAAAACAGTATTGTTATGTTTATATTTTTCTCTTTCTAAATTTTTGTCCTTGAGCCTTTGAATTCTTGGCACGTCAGGTATATCAAGTACCGAAAAATAATAATTGTTATAATAACAACACAATAAACTATGCTCAACAAAAATATTATTATTATTATTATTATTATTATTATTATTATTATTATTATTATTATTATTATTATTATTATTATTATAGCTGTTTTCACAAGTCTTGGAATCAGTTTCCCAACATGATTTATATGTTCTTCACCTTTTTATGGTATGATATGATATATTTATTTCTACAACTCTTATTTGGTAATGGGTCGCCACCACATCTCTGTATTCGTGCTCCCCATTACCTTCTAATTACAATAACACATACAAACTTTCATTGACGTGTGCAGTCATCTTATTTTATCTTTGTTACCTCTATTACTATAGTACAGACTCTCAATTTGCTTCCTAACCTCTCACCTTCAAATTTTCTATTCTTTCTAATGAACACCTCACCACTTTTATTGTTTACTTATATTGAAGTACTTCCTATCGTCTAAAATTTCCCTAAATTTGAATTAACTTTTATTAACACTATTTAATCATACTCATTCACTTTCCTCTCTAATTTACAATCAGTTCTACCTCTCCTCACTTCTGTCATCACTCTTATCCCCTATTTCTCCATTAGGCTCTGAATCACATGTTTATTTTGTTTAATTGTTCCCTTTCACCCCGATAAATTTTCCGTTAGGCACTATTTTTGTAAGTCTACTCAACCTTCATTTGTAAACTTACATTGAAATACTTGCTGTCTTCCTATCATTTCAATTTCTCTGATTGTACGTTAACTTAGTCGACACTCCAATATTAGTAACATTTCACTACCAATTACTATTAACAAATACTTCTAATTTTCTCTAGTCACTTCTTTTAGCAACTATTGTTTCTCTGGACACTAATTCACTTATTCGTTCATACATTCTCCCTCCGATTATTTTGATAGTTACTCTTACTCCTTGAACACTCACTTAATTGTTTCTATGTCTTTTGCCACACTTTTATCACTCCACCCCCCTTAAGCACCAACTTCGTAGACTGTAGTTCTGCGGTTCCTTATTTCCTTCCTTTCCTTCACAAGTAGATGGACTACCCAAATCTTCTTTACTTCCCCTCTTTGTCGGCTCCGGACGTCTTTCTTGTTTCTTCTTAACCACATTCTTGATCTGTTTTCTATGACCTACTCTTCCCGCTGTCATCTGATTCGTCATCTTATCCCTTCCGCTATTGTCAGCAGTCTTCAGTAACTGTTGCTTGCATTGTGACGATGGACTTATTTGCGACCACGCGTCTCTCCTTTCCATGACGTCATACATGTCTGCTTCCATTCTTCCTGAACTTGCTGTTTCAGACATTCCTTGTGTGGTTACTGCCCTCGCTTCGGATTGTCCTGAGCTGACTGAATCCCTTCTTGAAACTTCTGCCACACTTCCTTGGCTACTAATCTCACTTCTTCCACCCATTTGCTTGTTTATAATCTTCCTCATTTTCATTTTCAAGTCCCTCCTGTTTCCTTCTATAATCTCGGGCTCCAATTCCTTTTGATTCAAATTTTCTAAACAAAATTCTAGATCGAAAGTCTCATTATTGATGTTCAAAATGTATCTCCATACAGCCTGGCGAAATGTCCGTTCTTCCTAGCCACCCACATAAACGGTAGCAACAATCTTCTTCTACATCTCGTCTCATAATCATAGTCCAACTCGAGCCGAATATTTGAGTTTTTTAAGCACTTTCTTCTATACAGAATTTTCTCCTTTGTTAACATGTTTTTGAATTTGACCACGATAGGTCGATTCAACCCTCTTCCGACCCTGTAGGCTTCTTCAATTTGTCCGTCGCTCACGTCCATGTTGAAAACCTCCCAGCACACTTTGAATACAGTGTCGTACGTTGTCTTGTTCTTTTCCTGTTCCATTTCCTCTACGCCGAAAAATACTAAGTTCTTCTTCCTCTGCTTATCGTCTCACAATTTTAATTTCCTCTTCATTTGTTTGTTTTCTAGCTGCATTTCTTCCATCTTCCTGCTGAAATCCTCGATCTTTTCTTTCAACTCCTTCATTGTAACCTCCATTTTTTTCTGTTCGGAATTCTCTACACTCCGGTCTATGACCTCACTATATAGCCTTCTAACTAACAGAGCTTCTCGCACACGTCTGTTCTGAGCGCTGACTGTTGTAGAACTGGTCTTCACCTTTAACTTTGGCATTTCTTATTTCGTCTTCCATTCTTTCTTTCCTCTTTCTCTTCTCTGGCCATTGCATATTTGGATCTGGTTCATTCTGATGATAATTCAATTGCAAAACGAAATATATTTAACCAATAACATTGACAATAACCGCTAATACGGCGATAAAACAAAAGAAGGCAACACTAATGACACTTCATGACATTTTCTAAGAAGGACCGGATAAGTTTGTGACTTGTCCGTCTTTTGCTAGATATAGATTGGACTAATTCGGTTTTTGCAGAAATGCTACGTTTTCAAACACTCATTTCAATAGAAGAGATCCGGTTTTTGTAGAAACTTGTAATGTCAATAGTTGCCGCTTGAAATGAAGTAAAGAGAACTGTACAGTAGTGGCAAAAAAAAAACGGACCGACCCTTGTAGCTGATTTCAGAGCCTTGTTCACTCCAGAGCACGATAGACTGGTAACTAAGACTTTCGTGGTTCGAATCCAGCCGGGGAAGGAAACTTTTTTTTGTTCCTTATTCAAATTTATTCCCAATACTTTTCGATTGCAGCGAAATTTTACTACATAATTAACTTATTTTTCCCAGAACATGAATTTTACCAGCAATCGAAAAGTATTGGGAATAAATTTGAGTAAGGAACAAAAAATCGTTTCCTTCCCATGCAGGATTCGAACCACGAAAGTCTTAGTTATCAGTCTATCGTGCTCTGGAGTGAACAAAGCTCTGCAGTCAGCTACAAGGGTCGGTCCGGTTTTTTTTGCCACTACTGTACTAAACTCAAAATTTGAATTTTTGGACTTGTCCGGTTTTTGCTATCAACCCTTCATTTGTAATGATAATGATGTATTATATAAAGTTTATTTTAAGTCTTGTATCTTTATAGACTGAAAAATGAACTTTATATATCACAATGATGATGATGATGATGATGATGATGATGATGATGATGATGATGATTACGATTATCATTTATTTCAGTGGTAGTAGTAGTTGTATTTTCGATAGTAGTTGTAGGAACTGAGAAGCGGGAAATTCTGAATAAATATATCCATGAAATGATAGAAAATATAGGAATGAAATCTCTCTCTGCCGAAATTCTTGGTATAGACCTACTTTGAAATATCCACAGACTTGAGTGACTTATAAAGTCGTATAATTTAATGTGCATTGTCTCATGGTTTTATGGGGTCGTTTCCTTTATGGTTGAACGGTTTATGGCACATGAAAGCCCTTCTCTTTGGGATAAAGCATCAAAACCCGGAAATAAGTCTTGACGTTTGACAGCGACGCAACAATTGGTCCATGAACAAGAACAGATAAAATTAATAGGGACAGGATATTTCATTATACTCTCGTATAAATATCTAAAAAATGAGCCATCTTTGACATCCATCGTCTTCTGTTTATATCCAGAGCCCTCTGATTATAAGACATTAGACTTGGAGGGCTCCTTAACGAGTTATCGATTTCAACTCCAGAAGCGCAAAACTCTGGGAACGAATATTAAACGCAGCTATTAAAGCGATGTCATAAATCTTCAAGCACCATAATCAGCACTGCAACCCGTTTCACTTCTCACAGCAGTTCTGTAATTCTCTATATATGTTAATAACGTAAATGTATACACAAAATACTCGTATGTTATTTGGTGTGAATTGTTTAGTTGTTGCACATTGTCTTATGCGTAGAAATACTTAAATGTTTAGAGGTATATAGACCTTATCGTTAAGGAGGCAAGAAAGATTTTGATAGCCTTTCTCACAATTTCTCACAAAATTTTCTTTCAAACTGATTACATTTAGGCCCAATTGTATAAAACTCCCTGACTAAAGATCAACTTTGATCGAAGATCGAAAAGTGAACCGAGTTCAGACACTTCTTCTATTGTATAAAACTTTTCTGCGATCAAATTACCTTGGTTCAAATGCAATCTAAGTTCACGTGAAAAGGATTTGGCAACTTCGCATAAACAGGTGAAATACGTGATGCGCGGACCATGTTATACAGGTTTATTCAGTGTTGCCAATCTAGCGACTTTAACTCTTTTTCAACAACAATTTCTTTTAACTTTTATATTGCTTAAATAGGGATTTAGTGACCTTTTTAGCACCCCATAGTGACAAAATTTAATCTTTCTTTGTTGATAATGAGAAATCTAGCGACTTTACAACTACTTTTTGGCGACTTTCCGTATTACACTCTGTTGGAGACACTGGGGTTTTTTGTGCAATGTAAATAATGGCGGACAATAAGGAGAAGGTTGACTGTTCTCCAAGTTGTTATCATGTTATGGTGTTTGATACTGCTAAACATAATAAAGCTTTATAAAACGACAATTTTCGTTTAGTAATACAGTTAATTGAACATTTATATCCATTAATAATTAATGGTGGTTAGGCCTATAAACATAATATAATTATAGGTTATGTTATTTGATACTGCTGAACACGATAGAGCCTTATAAAATATAAGAATGTTTGTGTTTTAAGGCAAGAAATTGAAAGAAATATATATAAATGTACTTAACATATCTATTAATATTAATAATAATGGATATTTTATTTGCACAATCTGTCACTCGTATATTTCAAACAGAAAAGAAATAACTGAACTTGGATCATCTAACTTAATCGGAGAAATTTCTTCAGTCAAAGTTGACTTTAGTTCGAGACAAATTAATCTCAGATTAGACTTTATACAACACAAAATTCCAAGTTCAGCTGAAACAAGGATCAATTTAACCTCTGATCTAAGATTAAATGGTTTATACAATCGGGCCTTAATGTTGTTATGCTAGAAGCGTGTCGCATTTCCTTACGTTACAGAGATACAAAAGAAGTAATGAAATAATTTGTAAACACTTCCAGATGTTGCTATTTCAGCTTTCTTAGATTGTGCTCATATGATAGTCTGAAGAATTACACTTCCGAAGTGAGAATATTTGTAAAAAAATTACAGTCGATACATAGGATCCTGTAATTATGTGAATCGTTTATACTTCCGATTGATCTTTATCATCATATTTACATGTTTAAGTAATTGGTTTCCATTAATTTATAAGGATTGTAAATATGTTTTACGAAGAGAGAAATTAATTTAATCAATTTAAGTGTTGCATCATTAATGATTATTTTTACGTTATTACTTTATTGAATACATAGTAATTACACTGTGTTTTATCTTAATTGGTTTGTTGGAGTGTCGTTAGTATGGGTGAAAATAAATACTTCAAAGATTAAAAAAGTTACTTACTCAGAATTTAGGTATATTAAACATGGAGTTCCCTAGGAATACATTTTAGGTCCAGTATTTTTTCCACTGTATGCCTATAAACATATTTAGTATCAACCATAAATTATTCCAGCTGATACTATTTGCAATGTCATTAATACGATCGCTTTATAACACTTCTAATACATGCCTAAATCTAATCAATAAATGATTTAGTGCAAACGAACTGGAGTTTAATATTTTTAGAAAAAAGTTTAAACAAATTTGTACGTACATATTATAGTTTTCAGTTTTCCTACAATATTAAATTAAATGGAACTGAATTCAATATACAGGGTAATTCACGAGGATTTACCGTTATTTACGGAACTTATTTCTGAAGACATTTTCAGAAAAAATGTCATATAAACATAGTTCCTATTCTCAATATTTTCAGAGTTAAACTAATTCAAAATTGTTTGTAAAATACGTTTTGTCTTTAGTTTGAAGGTAAAAGAATAATAAAAATAAAGAATAAACCACTCAGAAGTAGCATTTCTTTAATTGACAAGTATTATGAAGCTAAAAAAATGTTCTGTGAATCCTTAGTTGCTTCGTACAGACATCTTTTTCTATTTTTAACTAGAAAAATACATTATTCTTACGCACTTATCACAACAATTATTACAAATCACACCACTTCCACTGACTTAATTATTTTCAGTTCAGTTTTGCATTATAACTTACAGTTTACAAACACATTTAAAAAATGTCGCCGTCCGCTTGAGTACACTTGGTCGCGTGCTTGTGAACGGCACTCGTCGCTCTACGTAACTGCATACGGCTATCTTTGATTTCCGTAGCGCTCGCGCTGGCTGCTGACTGCACGCTGACCAAGATCACGCGTTCACAGCAATGCGAATAACGAAACGTAACTCTGTAAACATTGAGAATAGGACTCTTGTTTATATGAAAATTTTGCTCAGAATATCTTCGGAAATAAGCTCCGTGAAGGACGGTAAATCCTCGTGAATCACTCTGTATAAGCAAACAGTCTGTTGGTTTTGAGCTGAATAATCACTTAAACTGGAAAACAGACATAGAATATATTACTCCTAATCTCTTCAGATCTACCTCTTATACAGCCACCGGCGTGGCTCAGTCGGTTAAGACCCTTGCCTGCCGGTCTGAAGCTGCGCTCGGGCGCGGGTTCGATCCCCGCTTGGGCTGATTACCTGGTTGGGTTTTTACCGAGGTTTTCCCCAACCTTGAGGTGAATGCCAGGTAATCTAAGGCGAATCCTCGGCCTCATCTCGCCAAATACCATCTCGCTATTACCAATCTCATCGAAGGTAAATAACCTCGCAGTTGATACAGGTCGTTAAATAACCAACTTAAAAATCGACCTCTTATACAGGATGTAAACGATATTAACTGTGAAAAGTATACAGACTGTGCATCTCGGTCTACTAAAAATGATGTGTAGTAAAATTTTGTTTTTCTTATATTTTTGTTTTTAATTCCTAAAATATCATGTTTTTAGAATTGACATAAGTCTAATATTTACTGTTCGAGTAAATGTGAACGTCATTGCCAATGACCTTCCGTCCAACACGCGCTAACACCAGCAAATTAAAGAGACAACAGAGCACCCTGATTTGTAAACAGTTGCAATGTATGTGTCGGACCGAAGCCCATTGTTTGACCTCCTTACTATTATCAGTGCATTTCGAACTGGCGGATCAAGGTCAAGCAATGGACTGCATTTTCCATGTGTGCTTACCCCCAATCCTGGACCATTTTCCTTAACTAAAGTCAGCTGGAACATCCGGGATTACAGTGCTTCAGTTCACAGTTCAGTAAAGTGACTCGTACAGATTCCTCAAACTAGGAAGCTGCCTGGAGAGGGGAAGTAGTAGAGCTAACGGAGGGGACCCACCTAGGCTCCGATACCCAGGTATAGTCATATTATCTAAAAAGTTGACCTCTTGACAATGTATTCAAAATCTACCCTCCCTATGCAGCCTTCCCAACTGTTATTAGAACTGAGCTGTACCGTTCTAGTCCACAGTGCACAGCAGTAGGCGGACAGTGGTAGGGGAGAAGTGCTCTATGCGCCTGCGCGAACGAGACAGCTTGCTAGTTTGAGGCATCTGTACGTGGTTTGTAGGTTTGTACGTGACCTTGATCCGCCAGTTGGAAATGCACTCTTTATTATTACTTAAGACTTAGTTCATGTTTTAAACAAATTAATTACTTTTTAAACATAAGGAATCTCTCTTCGAATTATTTGGGGTTCGACGCCCCTAGCTTTGTAAGTAAAGGGAACAGAAAGTTCCTCGCGCCCCCAAAGCTCGGCCACTGTGTACTGGTCTAAGGGTTGACTGCTGCGGAACCTGGGTACTCAACAGCAAACCTTGGTGTTCTCAGCTGGTGTAGGGAATGAACGTAACTGAAGTCTGTGTAATAATAATAATAGTTATCTCACAAGAACACAACACTCGAGTTCGCCGTCCCGATTATGGTCCGATAGGCTTATAAGCACCTTTATTTAACATAAAGATTCACCGACCTCACCTCGTTGAAGCCCGCGAACACAACATCTACTGACACTAAACCATCGAGAACGGTATGAAGGGAAAGATATCGATGTTAAATCAGAAATGTATAACACATTTCATCATTGTATAGAGAACATCGAGGTCAAAAAGCATGGGTAGACATAACAGCTCGGTTAGAGAAGCCCATGTACTATGATAGGAACGATCATGATTTTAAAATCAAATGTCGGAAACAGAAAAGGATGTAGGTAAATTCTCATTTTTAAATCGAACTATAAATGATTGAAATGACCTACGTGCAGCGGTCTTTGAGGGCTGTCCTTCCTTAAAGAGATTAAATAATAATATAAAAAGTTGTGTATAAACTGTAAATTAAAACAAAACTATACATACGTTACATTGCTTAAGGTGACATATGAGGCTCTTAAGTGCAAAACTCGCCTTATCCAAAAATTAAAAAAACAAAAAAAAATTTAGTTACATATGGGATGTTGTACTTCTTGCAGCTCTCTACCTACTGATATAGTCGGTTTGTGCAAATCTTGTCTAATTCATCTTCTATAGAGCTCATAAAACTACTATCAAATGCAAAACTGTCCATATCCATAACGGTTTTTCCTGTTTTCTGACAAATCACTTTACCTAGATCAGACGAGTTTTGCATTTGATAGCCTCGTACTTGGTCTGACGAGTTATTCCCTTGGTTTGAATCGTAAATTAGTTTTAAATAGCTTGTAAGAGGGTCTTAGACTAAAATGTTTAGTTTAATGCAGTTCTGTTTATAAGTATGATTCTATGGAACAATAAGGGTTTAATTGTTTGCCTTATTTGAACTGTTGTATCAGTGAAGCGTGGTGAGTCAGTGAAGTTATAGTTTACAGTAGCAGTGAATAGTTCCGATCAGTGATAATTTATAGTGTAAATGAAATATGTTGTAGTGTCAGTGAAAAGTGTTATATAGTGTTAATGAAATATATTATAAAGTGTCAGTGAAATGTGTTATAGTGCCAGTCCAGTGAGTGAGATGAGAGTGAAGTGAGAGAGACTGCAACTTGTACAGTCGATCAGTCCTAGTGAAATGGAGGAGTACACGAGAGCGGAATAAGCAGACCTGGTTTTCGAATATGAATGAGCCAATGGGAACAGTAGAAAAGCTCACGGATTGTATCTGACAAGTACCCACGGAGGAGACATCCGCCTCATACCATTTTTCCGCGACTGTTCCAAAAGTTAAGGGAAGGAGGGACGTGGTGCCAAATTACAATTCCATTTCCACACAACTATTTTTGCTTATAACTTTCGACTCAGTCATTTCCGAACCATGGTTCCTTATCTCAAATTGATACATGTATCTTTCGCCATCATTCCTGAAAGTTTGTAACACCCTGTATATGAAGGTTGTAATGGAAAATTAGGTTCACATATTAATGAGCTTATATTATGTATCATTAATTATAATTTATTATTGTGTATTACTTTCTATTGTGTGTAATTAAGTTACCACTGCCACCGGCTGTTTGCCCACTTGCAGTGTACATACATACATACATACATACATACATACATACATACATACATACATACATACATACATACATACATACATACATACATACATACATACACACATACATACATACAACAAACGATTCATTTTTGTAGGATATCGGTTTAAAAAAAATGTTTATACGAAACTTCGGACTGTTAAGAGATTATGATGTGAAGGATAAAATCTGATGTGTTCGGGTAAAGGGGATTACGTCATTTTTTGTGGAAATGGAGTTTTGCTCTCCAGAGGAATACTTACACAAGTTCAATTCTTCAAGTGGGTGTACAAAAAACAAAAGAATACTAGCATTTGATGTGTTTCATTTGTGTTGAGAAAATTATTTGCATTAAGAGTCCGATGTTTAATTCCCATTTAACTCAAAATTCTTTTTTATGACGTGGCTTCTTTACCCAAACACCAACGAAATAATCCTTGTCCATATACTACTTTTGTCGCCAGAAACCAAATCTATTCTCAAAACTGTTCCAGATTTGACATTGTAATTAATGCAACTGTACAGTAATTATAATATGTAATAGCAATTCATGGTTCAGGATTGTGCCATTAACTTTCCCTTATATCAAAGGCCTATGTTGAACAATTTTCTTTGCACTGCTTTGGTTTTAGTAGCTTTTATCATGTATAAGTATGTTGATGCTTGAAAATTTACAAAGGCAAGTCACGAGTTAGTATGTATCCGCTCTGTAACGCAATTAGGATGATCTCTTTGTGAATAAATGTCCCTTCGAAAGTCTATGCTTGCTACGTAATCTATGACAAGTATTGAATTATCCATATAATGGACCATCAACATATTAGTTCTTCTATTCTAATGAAAACGGTCAATAGAAGGCTTGCGGGGATTACTTCACCATAAATGTTGATTTTATCGCCCCAGCGAGCAAGAATTTAAAAATATTTTCCAACACGGTTTTTATCAAAGCAATTTCACTCTGTACTCAACTCGTTCAATAGGTTAAAACTGGTTTAACTATTTTATTTGCACGCGTGGTAAAAATTTCGAAGCTTATATTATTCCCTGGAGGTAATAATGTAGAGGTTACAGGGTTTCAAACAATGTGTGCGTAGTGTTTAAGCATACAAAATTCTGATAGGATTCCATGGATTATTTACGTTGAGTCCCACATCAGTTGCCTAATTAAGTTCTGCGTGTCTCCCTTCGTAAACAAAATCGAATTGGGATGAAAGAGAATGGAGCGTTGTTACAGTGACAGGAAAAATCCCAAAAGAGCAATTTCGCCTGTCGTCGAATTTTTTTAAAGCTAACATCATAGTTTAGTTTATAATTTTACGATTATTTCATTATATTATATTATATTATATTATATTATATTATATTATATTATATTATATTATATTATATTATATTATATTATATATCAGTATAATGTATTTTATGCTCGACCATGCCGAAATGTAGTAATTATACACCTGGTAGTAGCCCTTTAATGCAACTCATTAAAGTACACTTATTCATTAAAGTTCAGGTGTTCAGCGAATGACAAATCACCTTTGTACCATTATAAAACCGCAAGTATCGATTATTCTCGGATATGCAATCGAAAGACAATTAGCGAAAAGTCACGGAGGCTGGAAATGCAATACTATCGGAGAAGGTTATGTTCTGTTACTATAATAATTAGCGTTAATTGTAAATAATATTCAAATAAATTGAATTTGTCATCTCGTTTTTCAATTCTAAATCAATTTCCATGTTATATCAAGACTTATCATCTTATTCTCTACGTTATATCAAGTTCAATGACATTCGGCCTCGGAAGAAATCAATACTTTCGCGTCTGCGCACATTTCACAATTCAGGTCAGTTCGCTACTCACTTACATAACCATAACATTACTTACTTTTGAATAATTTCAAGTTAGAAGTATGGTTGAGCATAAAAAGTCGTATGAAACTTGCCTATAATGGTAATTAAGACGCTCGTATGAAAATTATGAAACTCGCTTGCGCTCGTTTCATAAACAAACATACTTGCGTCTTAATTACTACCATTATAGGCTCGTTGCATAATGTACTATTATTGTGTTGTATTAACACAATATTGCATTAAACTGAATTATTTTATTATTATTACTATTATTACTATTATTATTATTATTATTATTATTATTATTATTATTATTATTGCTGTATATCGTTTATAGTTTGAAATATACAAACTTGATTTGATTATAGACAGAGAGATGAAGACATAATTACGTGCATTTTATTGTAATAAATACAAATTTTATTTGTCATTCCATGTTATATACAGTAGGTTTTGTTAACTATTTTAAATCGTTTTGTTAGCTTGAATGACAAAAACGATACAAGTTTTTTTTCGCTCTAGCCAGGATAGGGACCAATGGCGGGCTTATGTGAGGGCGGCAATGAACCTCCGGGTTCCTTAAAAGCCAGTAAGTAAGTAAGCAAAAAAAATATTTCAAGTGTATATAACGACTTTTACCAATGGATTACTCATGTATTATATGTTCGTTGTTATACAATTCTTTTGCCTTGGTTTATCTTGCAACACTCTGTACACGGCTTCGATCAGCGTACGTTATAGGTCTTTATAATGATACAGAGCTAGACATAAATTAGAGGAAGTGGGATTTATACAAGATAGGGTCTCGTGGTTATGTGAACAATGTATGCATGAATAACTACATACAAAGCGAGCGTGTAGGCTACATTCTAACATCCTCTGAAGCAAGGAAAGGGGGTTCGTTAGTTACAAATAGAATAAAACCCGCAGAAATCTCTTTGTGTTGCTCTGGCCGTGTCTCAGGTACAGGCGTCGCACCTCGAACGCACAATTCGGTCCGCTGACCTGCACAATCGGGGCATTGTGTTAGTTTAATTTGCATCACAGTTGCAAATAAAAGGAAGAGGCACGTCGTACTGCCTAGTAACATTTTCTATGTCTCTCTTACTCCCTTTCCTCTCTCTCTGCCTTTGATTGTCTGTCATCCTGCCTCTGTATTTGCCTCGATTTCCTTTTTCCTTTGTCTCTTCCTCAATAAAATTATCTTTTCCTCTATCTATCTGTCTGCTTTCTAATATTTTTGTCTGTCTCTTTCCTTTTATATGCCTTTTGTCTGTCTCTTTCTTTCTAGCTGCCTTACTGCCTGTCTTTGTCTCCCTCATTTGTTTTTTTTCCTCCATCTATGTTTGCCTTTAATTTGTCTGTCTATTTGTATGTCTCAGCCTTCTAGCATTTTTCTGTTTCTTTCTGCCTCCCTTGTTGTCAATCTTTTTGTTTTTCTTTCAGTGGCATTTTTTTCTGTCTGGCTGATTGTATTAGCCAGCCAATCTCTGCCTTTCTGTCTATTTCTATGCTCCTGTTTACCTTCTTAGCCTCTGTCTCTTTCTTTCTGTACTGAGGATCACGTAAGATTAGTTCCAAAAAAGCCTAATTTGGCCGTCTGTTCAGTGTAGTCAACTAATACAAGATATCATCAAAAGAGGATAAAATCACACAATGCTATGTACTATAATAATAATAATAATAATAATAATAATAATAATAATAATAATAATAATAATATTAATATTAATATAGTACTAACAATAACAATGTCTTGCTTATTTACCACATCTCATCTTTATGTTGTGGAGGTGTTTTCTAAAATGTTCAATAATTTGTGAAAGAGTATATTTTTCTTCTGGATCTCTCGCATATTATGTTAGTAGTTAGTAGATTAGTGTATGATCTAATATTAAAATGTATTTTGTCTGACAATATAAAATTCATTGCTTTGAGTAAACAGTTTACGATCCACGGGACCTAACCTAAAAATTTATTTTGTGTGATCACGTGAAATGATTAGTAAGAATTCCGAAAACGAATGCCACTTTGAAATGTATGCTTTAGAATATTTATTGCATTGTTGTGAAAAAGGTCTAAACACGAAGGAAATTAATTAAAATGTGAAATTATATTTCTATCGATTACTCATGGGCATGTATCACACGAAATATGTTATATTTATTTGCACTTAGCCTACCTAACTCTAATCTTGAAATTTTAACCACTACACAAAGCAACACACATAATAACTATTATCTATTAATATTAATATCTATATTGATTAATTATTAGCATGTTCAAATTTCACTAGTTCCAAGTAATGGGCTCAGAAATCTAGAACAATTTGAATTTTCAGAATTTAAACTACCGACAACTTGTGTCACTGATGCCAACATAACAGTTATAAATCACTACCAGTTGTAGTATTTCTCAGTACCGAAATTCGAAACGAAGTTGGCAAAAGAAAATTCAACCTGCAAAGTAGAAAATCACCATAATCCACTAGCTTATGTAGTAATGGGAGAAAAATGGTTAGGTTTCACCCTTAGGTTATTAAGTAAGCTGACCCGGACTATACCTGCCTTGCTGCCTATCTTTTTTCCCTCTCTCAGCTGCCTTTTCCTCTATCTGATTGCATTTCCCACCACGTCTCTTATTTCCTGTCTACTTCTGTCTCTGCCTTCTAGAAATTTTTCCATCTCTCTCTCTTACTTTCTGCCTGTTTTGTTGCCTGTTTCTGTTTCGCAATAAAACTACCTCCCCTCTCTAGGTATGGGTATGAGGGGAACTAGGGAAAATTCAACTCTATCTTGTTCTCCTTGTATTCCCCTTGTTTACCTTATATTTAGGGTGACCAGATGTCCTCTTTTGTCCTTTTTAAGCATTTGTCTAGGGTCCGGGCGGATTTTTAAAAAATCAAGAAATGTCCTCCTTGTCATAACTTATATCCCTGATATTTTGAAATTATTTGCTTTGACGCCTGTTTTAAGTAATTTGCCGGTAGGTGGCAGCAGCATCAACGGAATATACTCTTTGCCAACGATCATAACTCTCTTTGCTTACAGAGTAATATTAAATTCACATTTTGTGCGGTCTTTTTGTGTATTTTGATAATAACAGTTTCCTTGGCTTTCTGTAAGTGTAAAATCATTTTATATTATAAAGTTCTATTATAAGTAGCCTATGCTATAATAAAAGAGATATTAACATAATTTTAAGTATAATGTATGCCTAAGCTTAAATGTAAATAGATATTTTCTATTCCCTTTAATAATTATAGTTCCCTTGACTTTCTATGTAGCTAACTGTAAAATCATTATTATCAAGTTTTATCAACAGTAATCTCACTGGACGTTTGGATTTATCTAGAGAAAATCAAAACTCGAGTGGGATTTAATTGACTATTACACGATTAGAAAAAAGTATATAAAGATTAGAAGTAACGAAGTACTCCAATACTATAAAATATTAATTGACTTACGAAAATACAACTGTCTTCAAATGTATTATTATACCATCTCAACATTACAAATATTACGCTAGATGCATGCTAGATGGCAGTAGTGAGTAATGCCTTCTCGTCGAGAAGTTCTCGATCTATTATACACGATGGAAATGTTACTAGTCAAGAAGGCTTTGTTGATACAGTTTCATTTTTATTAAAATGCAACATTCCACTTCAATTATCCGAATCCCAGTAATCAACGTCACTTGACAGATAATTTTCAATAAATCTTAATATTAAACAATCTCTGATACGTGACTATCCATAATATCATATGGCAGAAGCTGCAACATAACCTAACTAATATACACAAGTGTTAGAAAAGTTTTAATTAACGACGATGACATAAAAATAAAAATGAATAATTTTAAAAGGAATAATTATTGAATGTACAATTTTCAAATTTGAATGTGGTTGGTGGCTCAATTGATGTTATATTGGACGTGTGCGTAATAGAAGTGGAACTCGTTGATTTAGGCCTACATGGTGTATTCAACTTATTCAGAATTTCCGAATGAATAATTTTAAAAGGAATAATTATTGAATGTACAACTTTCAAATTTGAATGTGGTTGGTGGTTCAATTGATGTTATATTGGACGTGTGCGTAATAGAAGTGGAACTCGTTGATTTAGGCCTACATGGTGTATTCAACTTATTCAGGATTTCCGAATGGTGCTCTTCATTTATTTGTAAATCGGATTTCAGAAGATGCATAGGTATGATCAGTGATTTTTATTAATTCTTGTTCTTGAATGCCAATGCGAGTCATATTTGAAACTGCTGTGCATCGACTGGAGTGGTTTGTAATTATATATATATATATTTTTTTTTTTTTTTGACGTCCAGACCAGCGCAGTTTGAAATGTTGGCAAACAAAGAAACAAATGCTAGGGACGCGATAAAATTAAACAAATGCTAGGGACGCGATAAAATTGTGCGATAAGCAGCCATGATTGGTTGAAATACGTCATTTCGTACCGTTTTATTGGTCAAAAGTAGTATGACGTAGTAAGAGTGTAATAGTCATAATAATTATTTTGTAATATTAACATATTTTAAGTATGATATAAGACTAAATAGATATTGACGTAATTGATAGTATAATATAGGCCTAAAACTAAATCTAATTACATATTTTCTGTCCTCTTTCTTCGAACAATGTCCTCCTTTTTGAAGCTTTGTGACCTCTTTTCTGTCAATGTGAATCTGGTCACCCTACTTATATTCCGTTTGTTCTCCTTGTATTCCTCTTCGTCTCTTTGTATTCCACTTATTCTTCTCGTATTCCCATTGTCCTCCTTATATTCCCTCGTTCTCCTTGTTTTCTCCTTGTTATTCTGGCACTCATCTTGTTCTCCTTGTATTCTCCTTGTTCTCCCAATGTTCTACTTGTATACTTCTTGTTGTATCTATAATCCTGTTCTCCTTGTATTCCAATTCTTCTCTTAGTATTCCCCTTATTCTCCTTGTAATGTATTGCCCTTATTCTATTTTTGTTTATTTTATTCTCTGTCTAATTTTTTTGTTCTCCTTGTATTCCTCTTGTTCTCCTTGTCTACGCCTTCTCCTCTATATCTTCCCATTGGAGATCTCTTCCCCTTCTCAACCATGTCTACCCCTTGTTCCCCATGTCTCCCCTTGCTCCCCATATCTTCTACTTGTTCCCCAAGTCTTCCACTTGTACCCCATTCCTTCCCCTTATTGTCATAGTTTCTCTTTGTTCTCCACATCTTCCCCTAATACTCAACGTATTTCCATTGATCTCTATGAATTCCCATTATTTTTCTGTCATTTCCCCTGTTATCCGTTTAACGTTAATGTGCTGGATTTGATAACTTTCCATACTCGTCCGGTAGATGGTGCGCACAACGGGCCAAAGCAAGCCTAAATGCAAACAGCGTATTCCGAATCTCACCGGACCGGTAGACAACAATGACGTCACGCCGCAGCGAAATAGGAGTAACTCTACTGGAAGGATCGATGACTCTCGTGGCAACTGTATAAGTTATTGTCTGTGCTACGCTAGTAAAATTTTGCGAAATTTCCGTACTGCCATCTCGTTCAAAGAAAAGAGAGCATAAACAATTTATTTCTTGAACCGGTAGTAATAACTAGTCCGTTGACATGTTCGCTCATAAGCCATTAACATATTGTTTTTACGTTGTGCTCATTACAAACAATACAGCAGAACTAAAGCAGAACACACCGCCATGACACAACAGTGCACGATGTCATTCGTCTGCTAATTCCCGCCCTATACAAGAACCAATCAGATTCACTAATGGCGGCTTATGGAGGCTGCCACCACCTCTGCAAGCTGATGGCACCGGTGCGACACCGGTGGAGCATCAGTGACTCCATCGGTAAATTCAGAACACAGTGATGCCACTGATTGCTCAGCGCTGAGATTCAGAATACGCTCAAAGACACGTCTCGGGTCCGGCTTCGAAAAGCCAAGCAAACAAGAGACGTTCAACTGATGGTTAGAGGACGAAAGTAATCGAATCTGTTCGGAAATGGATGCACCTGCAGAAAAAAAAAATCGTTTGGAATCGAGAAGCTATCTGACTGATAGCTCTAATGTTTACAAAGGACAGGGACTACTTACATTGAAAAGTATGAGACGTAAATCGATTACGTAATGCAATTTGTTATATATTCCTAAAAATATTTAAAAGTGAATGCATTAGTACTCTGAGTAAATCTGCTTGTACACTATTATTGACCACCAAAAATCTAACTTCAATTCTCCGGGATATGAACTTGGTATCCCAATATGAAAAAGTTATCGTTTTTGTTGTTCGACTAACGAAACATCTTAAAAGTGTTTAAGAACTGAATGCTGTAGATATACCATATTATCTACGTTAAGTTTGAACGCAAATTTGAGTCAAGTAGTTTGAATTAATTTTAACATTTTGTTGACACAGCCTTCAATAGAGAGAATTGGATTTCCATGCCATGCACCTAATGAAATTACCAGTAGCAAGCCACGGCATCAGCATCACCATTCAAACATTGTGCCAACGTAACAACATTGCTCATAGATCTATATACCCAACTCATTAAGGAGGTTAAATGAGTGTTTTTACGTTTCATAAATTTTAAGTGCCCAATTCAAACAGACGATTAAACACTCATAATAGATGTCAATTTTCATACATGCTGCTCATTTGAATGTAGAGTGACCGAAGGTTGTGGTCGCATAACATACTGTTTCCATTGTGGGAATCTATATTTTGTGAGGACATCGTTGGTTTATTTGTAAATTATTCATAGAATAAGTTGCACAAACATAGTGAGAAATATGTAGGCCTAATGTAATTGTCATGTTCATAACATAGGAACCTAAACTTCTTTAAAGTACGTTTTTTTTTGTTAGGCTCTCACTTTTTTACTGCATTGTTTAAAAATTTAAAATCATCCACACCTTCCACACCCTATTACCTAGCATCTCGTTTTGTTTCCTTTCACAACCTCGAACCCGGAACATGTACCTTCTCTCTCTTCCTCTACACAGAACATCCTTCTACTCATCATCTTTCAGCATATCTATTACACGTCTATGGAATTCTCTCTCTGAACATGTTAGATACAGTTGCACAATATCAAAATTCAAATTTAAATTAAGGAATCACATTCTAGTTCATAGAATTGCTTGTTTAACTCCTATTAAAGACTGTGTATGTACTGTGAAAAGAGAGAGAGAAAGGAGATCTATTTCACTTCGTCTGTGTTGTTATGGCGATGGGGGAGTGGAGCGATGCCGTCCATCCATCCAGTGGCGGAAAGGATTAATTGATACATTCTGTAGCGCAAAATAAAATAACAAAATATCTCTCTTCGTACTGTGTAGTTCCGTCACTGAACTTTTCTTTCAAGAAACTGAATTCCGGCAGCCTGTACAATAACAAGATTTTGAAAGGAATCCTGAAAATTTACAACCCTCCTATAATCTCCAACCTCATTAGAAGGGACTTGGTTTTATTACTACTGAGACAAGATAAACCTTACCAGGTTATAGGTTGTGCAACTTCGGCTTAACCCATAACATGCAGTAAATATTGTAACTATGCCGTTGTCAATTTTACTCTTAATATGTAATGTATTTGATATTATTATTATTATTATTATTATTATTATTATTATTATTATTATTATTATTATCATTACTATCTTTTTTTCTTACATTAGCTCAATGAGAGTTCTATAGTGTTCTTTTGACCCTGTTGACTCTTTATAGGGCTTTAATTTAATTTTTATTATTTTTTTTTCTAGTGTTTGTATTTTTGTACTTTCTGTCCTATCTGGTAGGATGGAAGAGAAGATCTTATGGCCTCAATCCTGTCGATTAAATAAATAAATTTCTAAATTTAAATTTCTAAATTCCCAAAACTTTTAAAACGGAAGTACAGCTTGACAATGAATTGTATAAATTCAGTATAATTTGATATTTTCTATCACACTATCTTTCAGTGCTGGTGAAATGAAATTAGGCATACTTGCAATACAATTCTTCGTCTGTTTTACATATGTTTAATATTTTCAAAGATCAGTTAATAACTAACAGTAATTAATTTACAAATTTATGGATGCCAATAAGAGCATTCATTATGCATTTCCCTGATATCTTACACAAATCTAAGAATTTTTAAATTAATATTTGTTTAGAATGTTTGCAATGATTACAAGAACAATATAAACTAAAATATACTGCGTACGGTATCTTTTCAAAAAAAAAACTTTTCTCAAAGTTTTACACTATGCATTACTATTTTAACAATTTCATAGCACATATTATTTCTTAGAAATAAATAAGAGTTGCTGCAGCGAAGAGTTTAGTTTAAGTTGTTAAAGTATTAAAACAAACACGCATTCAGTGTTTAATAAAATTGTGTGTTATCAAGGGAAATATATATAAAATATTTAACTTTCGTGAAACGAGAAACAAAGATTAAATTTGAACAGAGAGCTGAAGCGACATGCGCACATATTAAAGGGCATATATCGAACACAATAAGAGTTCTAAGAAAATCTTCCTTCACAAGAAGGAGAAAATGTATTCTAAAAACAAGAAATTAATTAATTGGAAGATTTATTTATTTAAATTTATTTATTTAAATTAATTTATTTATTTATTTAAATTCAAATATACAGAATAAAGAAATATAATTACAAAAAACAAACAAAGAGAAATACAAATGAAATAATACAAGCAATATAAAAAGAAGATACAGTAGTATTAAAAAGATTTGAGACCGAATGAGCAGCGCTCGTGGTCGGTCGCAGTTCAGATATAATATTAAAATAAAAAATAATAATAATATAAATAAATAAGTAAAATAAAATAGGAACTAAAATATAATTACAGCGGCAATGGAATTATATAATATAATATTAACACTAGAGAAGAATAATATCGCACGTGAAAAGTATATATAAAGATATATATTTTTTTATTCATAAAGGTGTACCTCTCCGTTAAAACTGTTTTGCTTTTTTGAAATTGCCATTCTCTAGCAATTATATTTTTATTTTTTATGTTACTAGTTAGGCCTAATTTTAATATAATAATTCTTCTTTAGTACTTGGGGAGCTACAATAGGTAGCGAAATCCGGTTACGCAAACCAACTATAACGGCTTGGGGGCTCATCGTGCTAACCACACGATATTTCCATTCTGGTTGGATGATCGTCCACCTCTACTTCGGCATGTGGACGTAAGGCCAGCAGCCGGCTGGTCGGTCTTGGCCCTTCGTAAGCTCTAGCGCCACGGATGTATATATATATATATATATATATATATATATATATATATATAATTCTTCTTTAGTATTCATGTTTGTACGCATTTCCTTAAGTTATAATTTTCGCAAAATAAATTTCTTTTCTTGAAGTGTGGTCTTATGTCTTTAATTTGCTGTCCAAATTTCAATACCATATAACTACCTGTATCAGTTAACATTTTAAACTTTAATCAGAAATGTTTATATAATTGTCAGTGTTAAGATCTAGATTAGGAAACTAATGCAAGTATAACCTTCAATTTGTTAAATTTTTCAAGTAAATCTGCATTAAAATGTTAATATATTCCATATTAAAACAGTATGAATATTATTTTTGGAAACTAATATTATTAACTATAAAAATTGCTATAGGCCTAACATTTTGATACAATCACATAACATGCTTATTAGAAAATACCTAATTAACAAAAATAATATAGACTACACTATATATATTTCAAACATTATTTACTTAAAATTTATGAAATTATGCTTATTTCTCCAATAAGGTAGTTCATTCTCTACAGTTTCAGTGGCTACAGATTTCCTGAAAATTTGAAACAATTTGAACAATACAGTAGGCCTATATAAAACTAAAAACAAATATTTACATACGGAATACTTAATCAATTTTACAGGAGAGAGAGAGTTCGTACAAAGGGCTGGACTCGGGAAGAGTACCCAAATATTATTAAAATATAATATAATATAATATAATATAATATAATATAATATAATATAATATAATATAATATAATATAATACATATTTCACATTTATTAAGGTTTAGTAAGTGAATTGTTTGCTGTTCTATTATCTTCTGAACATGTCCACAAGGTCCTCTTGTTATGACAAAGCACCACGCAAACGACTAGCATATTGCCACAGTTCGGTCGAGAGCGAGTGGGGAACCCTTCTGCTATATTTATCGACAGACTTGCAATCTCCGCCTTTTATGTTAGAATGATGGCGCCCCGACCCTCCTGAACATTATATACTAGCAGCAGACAATGGACTGAAAATTTTCTATCTGTGCTCGAGTCTTGTGTTTCCACTATTTCTACTGTAACCAAGTTCCGTATAGTTGATGTCCCGGACTCCGCGCGGCAGGCTTGGTAAGCTTCTGGCGAAGAATTCATGCACTTCGGTGTCTGCGGAGAGCTTAAGAGGAAATAATTCACAAGTTCAGTTCGTTAAGTCTTGAATAATTAATTCCGTCAGCTTCCGATTCGAAATTCCTTACATCGGAATAAAACCAAAGAACTCTTTTTCTTTTTTTACCGTTAAAAGTGTTTGCGAGTGATTGTAATATTGATTTTTATTTTCTGATCTTATGAAGTATTAAGGAGGTATACTTATTAATAAAAAACTGATTTCGGAATTTTCACTGAAATACACTTTTTCAGCATCCCTATTAAAGAGATGTAATTGTGGGAGCACCTTTCATTTGCCAGTATGTCTACCGCTGTGGAGTAACGGTCAGCGCGTCTGACAGTGAAACTGGGGAGTTCGAATCCTGGTTGGGACAAGTTACCTGATTGGCGTTATTTCCGAGGTTTTACCTCAACCAATTCAAGCAGTATTGCTGGATAAATGTCGGCGTTTGACCTCGAACTCATTTTGCCATCATTAATTCGCATATCATCATCATACATACCATAGCCCGGGTTCAGTTTACGGTGCAGCGTGCTGTACTTGCACAAGAGCGCGGCCGTTCGGCTACGCAATCATTAATAGAATAGGAGTCGTAAGCACAATAAGCCTCAGGCTGCAGTGTAAGTCTTCGGGTTTGAGACAACTATCTCGGTTGTTCGGTTATTAGAAATTATTACAGTACATAAGGGCAGGGCATAGTTGCGCCACACGGTCAGATGAAATGCAGCATATAAAAAAGGGTCCCTGTTTTGTGGGCATAGTTGCGTCCCGTTCCCATCAGGTAGAGAAAAAGGCATAGCATAGTTGCGCCCCGTTCTCTTCAGGAAGAGAAAAGGTCATGGCATAGTTGCGCCGCGATAAATAGGTACAGAAAAAGACACTACGGAAACTTGAGCCTCGCAATCAACCAACCTTATTGATTTCTTATTCGATTTATATTCATTATCGATACCGTTAAAATGAACACCATGAAGTTGGCAGTACTTTATTAACTGACATATTTAAATGAGTGAGCCGTTGGAATATGGGGCCTTAGCAGTCTTGGCATTTTATTAGTGATTTTCATACCGTCTGTGGCGTATAGTGAGGTTAATTTAAAATGAATGTTAAGTTTAGTGAAAAGGGTGAAGAGATAATAATTGATAATGGTTCTAAGTTTCAATTTTCGAAACTCTGTAAGTTACCGTAGGGTTAAGATATTGATGTAGAAACAAAAAATGCAGTTCATTTATTGTGTGTGATCAATAAAAAAGTGTTATTTTAAATAGCAAAATTGATCATACGCTAGGCCTACCTGATTTCAATGCAGCTATCACTGTAATATTTTTAAGTAATTTATTTATTTTATGACAAACACTTTCGTGTGTACTATGCTCATCGGGGCGCAACTATGTCATGTCCATCCTGCTACCTGATTTCTTCGGGGCGCAACTATGCCATGTCCCATCTGCTACCTGATTTCTTCGGGGCGCAATTGTGCCATGCCAAGGCCTCCCAATTGACCGCGGGGCGCAACTATGCCATACCGGTACAAAAATAGGTATTTTAGTTTTATTTGTGGAAAATTAATAACTACTCATGACGTAATTAAAAACATGTTGGATTTATTTCTTTTCGGTGTTTTAAAAAGCTTTTATATGCAATTAAGAAAGGGTATATGTAGGCTATATGCTTGACTTGGTGCAAAGCAAATGTCTTCATTAATTTATTGAATAAATATTAAAGAACACACCGTAAACGGGATAGATGTTATCAGAATTGTAAAATAAATAAATAATTGCGAATAGTGTAAAAATAATAATGTGAAATTGTGTATCATCTACATGAAACCTATTGTTTGATTTCGTAAATGTGAGCAGTATTAATAGGTGAGTAGTACTTCAGTCCATAAGTATGGCGGATATTATAACACCTACTAATATTTGTACAGGATTCATACTGTATTAATACCACCCAAATATGTATTTTGTATAATTTGAAAAACTTGCTAATTAGGTTGTTTCAATGTATTTTTAAGTGAAGTGTGTGATACTGGCAGTAAAGAAGAGTGTATAAGAAGTGAGACGTACTTATAAACACAACAGAGAAAAAAGAAGATGAAGGTACCAGCGAAACCAGAAAAAAAATTCATAGGGGTTTGTACACCATTTGGAAGGTTGACTAACATGTCTAATATTGACCGTGCTGGATATTTCTAACAGTTAATTATAGTCTCATACGTAGATTTTAAGACCCTCATTTGTACATTATTCACTACAACATAATTATATTAGCAGTATTTATATTTGGCATTTCGAGTTCAGATATATCTAGTAATCTTGGATTACATACACAGGATTCATCTTCACTATGCCTCTAGCTAACTAAACAAAATTTGCTATCCTATAAGATGTTTAAAACAAACTCTTGTTCGTAAAACGTGTTAAATATATATTTTGCATATGCTCAATCTGCTTTATCTTATAATACAATAATCTGGGGCAATGAAAGCAGCATTCATAGGGTTTTTATCATTCAGAAATGCATTGTAGAATTATGTTTAATTCAAAACCAAGGGAATCTCTTGTAGACACATTGCAATGTTACCATTTTAACCATTACTTCTTTATTTATTTTTAAATCACGTCAGTTTTACAAAAACAATAGCCTAATGTTTAAATTAAATAAATATGTCCATTTGTAAGTATTTGTCTGAAGGTACAACAGTACAAGAGGCCTCGTCAGTGTAATAATATAAATACAATGTGGCAATATTATAAAAGATTTAAGACTAAACAATAATAAAATTCAACTAAAATACTACATCACATTAAAAAAATACACCTTATTATTCAAATTCTCCCGTTATTTCTGTCAGTTACATTATAAATAAATGCCACTTGACGTAAAGCAAATTTATAATATGAAGAAATTTAATGGTGTTAAAGGACTATACAGTATATTGTTATTATTCACTTCAATAATTTGATTGTTTGACGTGTTCATATATACATTGTATGGCCTCAACAATAATAAATGATTTGAAATATGAAATATTATCGGAATAATTCTTCTGCAAGTATTTCACGTAATTTTTACATATAGATCTTGGTCGGCAATAATTGTAGAATTATTATACGTATGTGAAATTGTCTTACCCTACAACGAGAGGCTAGGAGAGTTTTCCTTTTCAAAAATTGTATTCTTGATCGCCGATCTTGTGATGTACGCCTATATTTTAATAATTGTATTTTCAGCCTAGAGTCTAGATTCAATACGAATCCATACATGTCGTATCATCAAATACTTTTCGAATCTCATACATTTTTGTAGATATGGCAAATACATACATCGATTATATAAATAGTTAATGTTTATGTGCTTTCAAATTTGTGTTATAAAATGTAGAATAATTTGGCTTCTTAAATCTCGTTTAAATAAATGTGGATAATAATTAAGGATATTTTTTTCAACAGTAATCTCACTAGAGGTTTTGATTTATCCAGAGAAAATCAAAACTCGAGTGGGATTTAATTGACTATTACACGATTAGAAGACAGTATATAAAGATTAGAAGTAACGAAGTACTCCACTACAATAAAATATTAATTGACTTACGAAAATACAAAACTGTCTTCAAATTTGTACCATCTCAACATTATAAATATTACGCTAGTAGATGGCAGTAGTGTGTTATGATTAACTGTTTTCTTGTTATCAGTTATTCAGTTGTGCTAACTATGGAATCTTCATTGAACTCTGTGGACGGTTAGTGGTCAAGAAGGCTTTGTTGATTCAGTTTAATTTTTATTAAAACAGTTGTATTCCACTTCAATTATCCCGATCCCAGTAATCAACGTCACTTGACAGATGATTTTATATAAATCTTAGTATTAAACAATCTCTGATACGTGACTATTCATAATATTATATAGCAGAAGCTATAACATAACCTAAATAATATAAACGAGTGTTAGAAAAGTTTTAATTAAGGATGATGAAATAAACAAGAAACGTTTTATTAACGATGATGAAATAAAAAATAAACATGAATAATTTTAAAGGAAACAATTATTGAAAGTATAATTTTCAAATTTGAATGTTTTAGTGGTTGGTGGTTCAGTTGATGTTATATTGGACATGTGCGTAAAAGAAATGAACTCGGTGATGTACATGGTGTATCCCTCAACTTATTCAGGATTTCCGAATGGTGTTCATTTATTTTTAAATAGGGTTTCAGGGAAGATGCATAGCTATGACCAGTGATCTTTATTAATTCTTGTTCTTGAATGCCAATGCGAGTCACATTTGAAAGTACTGTGCATCGACTGGAGTGGTTTATATTTTTCTGTTATTTTGACGTCCAGACCAGTGCAGTTTGAAATGTTGGCAAACAAAGGAACAAATGCTAGGGTAGTGATGAAAATAAACAAATGCTAGGGACGCGATAAAATTAAACAAACGCTAGGGACGCGATAAAATTGTGCGATAAGCATCCATGATTGGTTGAAAGACGTCCTTTCGTACCGTTTTATTGGTCAAAAGTAGTGTGACGTAGTAAAAGTGTAATAGTCATTGTAAACGCTCTTGGGGAAGTCGTAACAATTTTAATAATTCATGTTCACCCAAATGTGTTACGTCTTTTTATGTGTATTGTTACCGATAGTATCTTTTAGCACAGAAACAACACTTTTACTGAATAATACACCCCGAAATTCAACACTTGCTCATTGAAAGTTGTCTTCGTGGACTTTCGGTTAATTCATAAATCTATTACGACAATAATTAATAACGTAACAGTGTGTTAATAAATTTATTGTTTTCACAGTAGCCTCGTTGAATGACTCAGTAAAGAAGAAATTAGTTATTTCTGTCGACAAAATATTATACCTATTATCCTACAGTATTTTAGCACAGACGTAACTCTTTTCATGGAGAGCATTCTCTAAATACGAGTACGACAGGTTTTATACTTAACACATAGAACAAAACAAATTTATAGTCGTGTTGTCACGTTTATTATTTTATTTGTAATTGCGTTTCATAATGTGTTTATTATCTTCTGCATATAGGCCTATCCACGCATATTTCAGTATTTTTTTGTATAGGTATATTTTGCGTTGAATAACTTTATAACCTCAGGATATATCCCTATACACAAAATAGAACGTCAGACTGCTACAAAAAGAAAGACCGCATTACATATATATTTTTAATTTATAATTACACGATTTATAAAAGAAAGTAGTCTTAAGTTGCAAAAAATTGATTTCGAGATGTTCGCAGAGATATACAGTTCAGCATACTAATATGGAAAATGTAGTTTCTGGAGTACTATTTTCTGTGCCAGTGAAAGAGATTCTTATTAAACTGTTGAAGGAATTTTATTCATATTTATTATCTAAGAGTATTACATATGATATATAGGGTATTTTAAAAGTCAGTTCAAACATTAAACCGCTATAAATATTATATTATTTGAGATAGGGGGAAAAAAAAACATCAGTGTTGGGCTAACAACTGGGTTTACAAAACATTGGGAAAATTTCCGCCGTTCTCTTTTTCAACGTACAGCATTCTGTCTGATACACCATGCACAGCATTTTGCAGGTCTTGGAATATTGGCAACTACGACGCCCACACTCGATGTGAAGACTTTAACATCTTAGGCGATCCTGCCCTATTGCTGTTCTGTCGTATTTATCTCCCTCCCCTCAGGTGGTAGCTATTAAATTACGTCCATTCTGAGCATTCCCCTTCCAAATTCTTCAATATTCCTTCAATGGAGTGAGACAAGTGGCCAATAGGCTTGGAGCTCACATAGATACTTTCTCTCAGACCCAATTTCTCTTGAAGTGGACGCGTTTTCGTGTACGTTTTTAAAAATGTTTGTCCCTTCACTTTCCATTGGCATTAACATTGACTAGAATTATAGTAATTATGACGGATAATAAGATTATTTCGAAACTTTGTGGACTCAAAACGGGGAGATACAATTTAATTTTAGAAAATGATACTTTGAAAAAAGTAACTATTTATATTTTTTTTTGTAAGAATGCTTTGGATTTTTGTGAATCGATTATTTTGACTCACATTAAAGAGGCTTTAAAAAATGGGAAAATTTGTATAGGGAGGAAGATGCAAGTCCGTAGCTCATTTGTTGTGGATCTCATCCCGGTATTTCTCTTAGCGCCTTGAAAAAACCACAAGCAGGATGAGTTATCTGAGTTTAGGAAATTAGCCAAGTGGCTGTGAGATGACTGTGATCAAATATGATCCGAATAAAAATGTTGTACATGATGGCTTTCAAAATGCTTATTGTTGTAAAATATCTTAAATTTATTTCTACATCGGAAAATATATTGTGTGTGTTTCACGTGTTAAATTTTATATTACCTCGTTACATGTTTCAGCCTGCTATTGGCCATATTGAGAACTGAATATGGCCAATAGCAGGTTGAAACATGTTAACGAGGTAATGTAAAATTTAACAGTTGAAAGACACATAATACGTTTGTGCGAGATCGTGCGTATTTGTTTGTTTTCCGCACAGAACCAATACGCGGTAAGTGTGAAATACCACATTCAGTATTCCCAACGTAACACACATAACAATTTCCCTCTTCTTGCCGCTTAAGCGCGACATTCATTTTACTGCTTTAGGCTTTTAACATATTATTTTAGAGACGTTTAACATAGTAATAATTATAAATTGGAAACTTACCACTGCAATTTCACCTAAATTGCAATGTTCATTAATGTTTTTAAATATTTGCAAAAATTAAGTAAAGTCTACTACTCCACGAAACTCATTGCATTCCTGATACAAGTAACATTAAGGAAGCCGTGAAAAAATCAACGAGATTCCAGATGCCGATGTTATTACTGCAATATGTTATATAAATAATATTGTTAAAATATTAAAATGAAAAATAAATCATTACATAACCTTACCGTTTGTTTTAAGTTCGCATTTATAGACTGGGGGGGGGGGGGAAGACAGACGTATATCACGGCCTGCTGGAGTATAGTAAACACAGAAAACATTTTACAGCAACAATGTTGAAGAAAGATATTTTGGTGTTCCGAAGTTGGCGTCATTAAACAGAAACTAACATGGAGATTTCATTGCAACTAATTAGAAATTCGTCTTTCAGGTATGTAATAAACGATCTTCGCACAAAATAATGTACGATACACGAGCAGTATGTTTGTTTTCATATTCTCGGAAATTAAAAAAGCTCAACTACGTTTCGCTTTTTCAATCTTTTCCTCGAACATGAAAACGTCAACATACCGCTCTTGTAACGTATATTACTATTTCCGAAGTGATATAGTGTTAAAAGTTTTGTAATCAAGATGTATTATTTCTACAGCCAAACAATGTTTTCCCACAATATTTTATACTATAATAATAAACAGGAACACCTGAATTTCACACCAACAATAATAATTTAATTTTCGAAATCATTGCAGTGTTAGAACTTCGCACCATATCATCCTATAAAGATATAATGAATCCGATAAGCACAAGGACTTAAGAGATGTAATAGACGAGTGTGTATTTTAAAGCGAAGAATATTTTAGATTACAAAGAGAATAGGCCAGCGCGTTTTGTGTAATTATAACGAAGCCTTTCACTTCACTGCCTGAAGCTCATCTGTTTGAGGCAGCCAACCACATTTACGACCGACAGTGTAATAAACGATAAGCCCGCTGAAAGCCGGAGAGTGGCGGCAGCACGGATCGTCTAGTGGCCGAATGGTTTCTGTCTGTATTGACATTTTTACATACTCACGCGATACTTGGTATCAAATGCCATATTCAAACTACAAATTTTTTTGTTGTTGTTGTACGAAATAGTATTATTCTGCTTCAAACTGTTTTTAGTATTAAAGTACCGTGTATTTTACTTACGGAAAATATATATTCTTATTAAATTATCGAACTACAAGTTTACGTAAAAGTTAACCCCTCTATGAAATCGCTGAATATCCTTATTTCCGTTGGTTACATTTAACGTCACTAACGAAGTTGTGATTATAAAAGGTGATTCACGAAGATTTACCGCCACTTACGAAACTTATTGACATTCTGAGCAAAAGGTGTCATATAATCATATGTCCTAATCTCAATATTTTCAGAGTTACACTAATTTGAAGTTGTTAGTAAAATACTTTTTTCCTTTAGTTTTAATGGTGAAAGAATATTTCAAATAGATAATGAACTATTCAGAAGTATCATTTCTTTAATTGACTAGTGTTCTGAAGCTAAAAATGTGTTGTTAATTGCTTGTACAGATTTTGTTTTCAATTGTTAATTAAAAATTACATCATTCTTAACGCACTTATCACAACTTGCTACAAATCATACGACTTTAGGACTTGATTCTTCACAGTTTAATTCAGTATTCTAATGTACGTACAGTCTTAAAGAATTTATAAGAGTGGCGTGATTTGTAACAAATGTTGTGATCAGTGCATAAGAAAAATGAAATTTTATAATAAAAAATCGCAAAAAAATTCTGTACGAAGCAATTCTGCAATTCACAACACATTTTTGGTTTCAGACTATTAGCTAATTAAAGAAATTATATTATTGCAAAGTTCATTCTTTATCTGTAATATTTTTTTACCCTGAAAACTAAAGAATAATGACACTTTATAAACAACCTCAAATTAGTGTAACTCTGAAAATATTGAGAATAGGACCATGTTTATATAACATTTTTGCTAAAAATGTTTTTGGAAATATGGTCCGTAAGTGGCGGTAACTCCTCGTGAATCACTGTGTATATCGTCGTAAAATTGGTGACAGCGATTATATTTTATGATGAATCTTTATGATTCACCAGGTGACTGTCTGATACTTATCTTACTATTGGATAAGACCGCTTAAAAATCATAACCAAGTAAATATTCTAAATGGAACTGATCTCTATGGACAAGAGCAATCTCTTAAGAAGAAATCTCGCTCGCTTTCTCTTACACTAATGTTATGCCCTTAAACTTAAAAATTGGAGTTTTCGTAAAAATAAAAAATAAACTTCAAATGCTAAAAAAAATTTACAATATATGCTAGTAATACAAAACGGATTTTCTCGGAAAGTTTTTATTGTATCAGGATTAATACTTCTCCCCTGTAAATATTTTATACAGAACTATAACTTTTTTCTCACATGGTACAGTTAATTACCTTCGGAACTGATCGTCAGAGAAAAATCTAACATGTTTTCGGTTAAACTGTGGTGTTAAGACAAAATATTTGAGTATATGGTTGATTTATAGTTGGAGTTTAATGTTGAAATATTGAAAAAAGAATAGCCTATACTTTGGACAATTTGTTGCTCAGTGTAATTTCAGAGATAATTTTATCATTTCAGTTTTGGAAAAGTCAGGTCTGGGAAAAGGATTGTCATGAAATATAATGGACACAGCTACTTTACAATGTTGCTATATTATGTCTTACCGGAATTAGTTAAGATGTTAAAAAACTTCATCTTCTTGCAAGACAACGCTGAAAATCATATCAATAAAATAATAAAGTAGACCTACCTATTGAGAACGACTTCGCTTTTAATATCATGATCGATATTTCCTTAATATTTTCCGTTCACAGCCTCCAATTATGAAACCTCACTTTGAAGTTAGGACCTATCTGCAAAAAGGGTTGTTTTGTCGCCCTTGCGATACTAGAGAACTGAAGCGATCAATTACCCAGGATATGCAGAACTATATTTTTCTAACAACTGAATATTGAATTAAGACGCTTGTACACCTGGAAACAGATTTCGCTTAGTAAGGCGACGTTCAAAATGAGACATCTTGAATATGTACAAAGAATCAAACCTTTCTTCTATTGACACTAGCATCGTCTAGCACATTTTTTTCACTATTTTGACATTAACAGGGTTGAAATAACAGAGCTGAGGCACACTCGGGCATAATATTAAAACATGTTGAGGGAACTGGGTAGTCTGAGCATATGGCTGTTGTGTATGAGTGAAGAGATTTTGTTATTAGTCTTCAACTTTTGAATCTATTAATTTACTATTTTTACAGCACAAACATAATATTTTTAGGTATATTATGATTTTTAGAATATCTTTCTATTGCATTTACTTGATTTTATAACAAAATTTTTAACCTGAAAATGTTAATTAAATTTAAGTTAAAAACATAGATATTTTAGGAACATTTTTTTCCCCAGAAAATATTTGCATTACAGGTTTCTAAAAATTCAAGCATATTTCCAATGCAGTTGATATATTTTCTGCCATTTTAATCACATTATGTATATTCGTTCAGTTAAAAAAGTATTTTCCATACTGAAAAAAATTATTTAAAAATGTTCATATTCTTTAATACTTTTCTGGCTGTAAAATCCATAATAATTTTGATAATCGTATGAAAGTGGACATGAATATTCACTACGATAATGAAATAGGACCATACCAAATTTCAGCCTGCTAGACCCAGTAGTTTCTGAGAAAAATGTTCCTAAATTATCTATGTTTTCAACTTAAATTTAATTAATATTTTTCGGGTTTAAAACTGTTTATAAAATCAAGTATACGAGATAGAAAGATAATCTAAAAACTAAAATGTACCTGGAAATATTGTGTGTATGCTATGAGAATTATAAATTGATAGATTCCAAAGTTGAAGAGTAACAGCGAAATTTCTTCACTTATTTCGCTTATACACAACAGCCATACGCTCAGACTACCTAGTTCCCTTAAACATGAACAATTCCAATTATTTATTGCACATATTTTTCTATAGGATAAGAAGAATAAATATTAAAGAATACAATAAAAAGTATAAAAAGTACAATAATGACATTTTATATTATAAGTATTTGAAAAAGAAAAGCAAAATGCTTGCGAGTACACTGCATGTCTGCGTTCCAGTGAAAACGTTTTTAAATTGACTTCGTAATAATAGGCTATATAAAACGGAAAATACAGTTTCTTAAAGTCGAGTGTTTCCGTGTAAAAATTTAAGTCAAGTCTAATTTTATGATTTAAAAAACAACATAATGCCAATTTCTATTATTTTAGCTTGGGGACATCAAATATATGAGTTTTGCGAAAATGACTCCATAATGAAGTAGAAATAGATTGGACTAGGACTAAGAATCACGTAATATACTCATTATGCCCAACTTTTACATGTTTAAATTAAACAACACTACAATGTTTTGATACTTGTTTTGGTGACCTGTAGTCACTATTGGTAATATACACTGTACCAAATACACTAAGACTTTTCCAGGATCAAGGCCTGTTTATTGACGCCTATAAATAACTTCTGTAATTTGAAAGAGACGTTAGATACGATAAATAATTTCGTTACAATTACTTTATAATTCGAAAAAACCTTCACTGGAGTGAAAAGAAATATTTTAACCTATTTTTGAGAGTATCTGAAGATGCTGACTGGAGAGCTTAAACCTCATATAAGAAATTCAATTTGAGGGAAAGATATCTACAGCAGAAGAAAGGGTCGTTTATCTTTCATTTATGCAATTGGAAAGAGATTGCGGCAAAGAATTGCAGCAGATCCTTCCGTCTGTCTGCCGTGTCTTATTGATAAGTCGGCCGGGTCGCATTGATGACTGTCCTGCGCGGTCTCTATTGTTAAGGAGATATACAGCTTAGCTGTAAGGTACAGAGTGAGAGAGAATTTTGTGTAGAAACTGGGTGAAGTGTTACAATTTTGTGAATTTTTCATAGTTCGAGCTGTAGGACTATTCGATAAGAAATCGTTGGAAGACAGAAATGAGATGGATAATAAAGAAGGGGCGCATCAAATAAGATTAAGTCATGAGTTAGGTTGAAAGTTGGAAAACGTAAGGAAAGAAAGGATAAGCAATGAATGAATGAATGAATGATGAATGAATGAATGAATGAATGAATGAATGAATCAGAAGAAGACGGAACTAAAATTGCAAGTAAGGGAAAGAAAGAAAGGAAGGAAGAAAAAAAGAAAGGAAGAAAGAAAGAAAGGAAAAAGTAATGAAAGGAAGGAAGGAAGGAAGGAAGAAAGAAACAAACAAACAAACAAAGAAATAAAGGAATAAAGAAAGGAAGTAAGGAAGAAATAAAGAAGGAATGAAGGAAAGGTGGAAACAAGGAAGGAAGGAAGAAAATAAGGAAGAAAAAAGAAAGGAAGGAATAATTAAAGAAAGAAAGAAAGAAAGAAAGAAAGAAAGAAATAAAGGAAGAAAGAAATGAAGTAAGAAAGAGATAAAAAAGGAAAGACGGAAAGGCGGAAAGAAGGAAGGAAGAAAAGGAAAGGAAGAAATAAAGGAAGAAAGAGAGAAAGAACGAAAGGAAGAAAGAAAGAACGAAAGAAAGGAAGAAACGATGAAATAAAGGAAAGAAGAAATAAAGGAAGAAAGAAAGGAAGTAAGGAAGAAATAAAGAAGAATGAAAGAAAGAAAGAAAGAAAGAAAGAAAGGGAGGAAGGAAGGAAGAAATAATGAAAGAAAGAAAGGAAGTAAGGAAGAAACAAACAAACGAAGAAATAAAGGAATAAAGAAAGGAAGTAAGGAAGAAATAAAGAAGGAATGAAGGAAAGACGGAAAGGCGGAAAGAAGAAAGGAAGAAAAGAAGGAAGGAAGAAAATAAGGAAGAAAAAAGAAACGAAGGAATAATGAAAGAAAGAAGGGAAGTAAGAAAGAAACAAACAAACAAACAAAGAAATAAAGGAAGAAAGAGAGGAAGTAAGGAAGAAATAAAGAAGGAAAGAAGGAAATACGGAAAGGCGAAAAGAAGGAAGGAAGAAAAGAAGGAAGAAAAACAAAGGAAGAAAAAAGAAAGGAAGAGAAAAAGGAAGAAAGAGAGAAAGAAAGAAAGAAAGGAAGAAAGAAAGAACGAAAGAAAGAAAGAAACGATGAAATAAAGGTAAGAAGAAATAAAGGAAGAAAGAAAGGAAGTAAGGATGAAATAAAGGAAGTGAGGAAGAAAGGAAGGAAGAAAGAAAGGATCGAAGGAAGGAAGAAAGGAAGAAAGGAAGCAAGAAAGAAAGAAACGAAGTAAGAAAAATAAAGGAAGGAAGAAATAAAGGAAGAAAGATAGAAAGAAAGTAAGGAAGAAATAAAGGAAGTGAGGATCGAAGGAAGGAAGAAAGGATCGAAGGAAGAAAGAAAGAAAGGAGAGAATTAATGAATGCAATAATGAATGAAGAAATGAATGAATGAAAAAATTAAGGAAAGAATGAAAGAAAAACTGTAAAATATAATTAAGAAAAAGCTTTGAATAAGCGAAAAAGAAAACAGAGAAAGGCGAGATAGAAGAAGAAAAAATGGGAAATCAGAAAAACGGTTTGGAAGTATAATATAAGAAAAGTGTGAAAGATAAAGAAAGAAAAAGGAAATGTGAACAGGGAGAAACAGAAAGAAAATGAAGAAAGAGAAAAATAATGAATGAAAGAAACGGAGAAAGGAAGGTGAAAAGAATAAAGTAATGGAAATTAGAAAATGGAAGTCGAAATATAATAGAATTTTTAAGAATAAAAATTTAGTAAAGAGAAACAATTAAAGGAAATGGAGATCGGCTAAACTAGAAAGCGAACAAAAACAAGAACATGTACAGGAAGGGAAGAAATTAAAAGTTACAAATGGTAAAGTAGAGAAAGCTAAGGGAAAGAATAAAAACCGAAGAAATTAAGCAAAATGGAGAAAGGAAGGGAAAATATGAAACTATGGCATAAAAAGTAAGTTAAGAAAGAAAGAGAAGGGTAGAGAAATTACGATATGGAAAGGGAAGAATCAATCGAAGATAGAAAATAGAGGAGGAAAACATTAAAGAAAGCGAAGCAGCAAAGGAAAAAAGAAGACGAATTGGAATGACTGAAAATGGAAGAATGAAAACAAAAAAATGAATAAGAACATAACAAGGAAGAAGAAAAGTAAGGAATAATAGGGTAGAAATAAATGCTCAATATAATAATTTTCCACAACAAACCTCAAAGGATGTGCATGAAACCGTCGGCGCAACTGGTGAAGTAATAACTTAATGGACTTGTGATCTGAATTTACGCTCGGGCGTGGGTTTTGATTGTTTAGGGTGATAGCCTAGTTGGTTTAACAAACATTTTGCCTAAACATGAATATTAGGTATTCTAATGTGAAACGCTCGGTTTCGTCCCGTAGAACTACTATCTCCCTATCAGCAATTTCACTTATGATGCATATTCTATAATTAAAATAAGGTCTTTTAATTTAAAATTCATGTTCTTATTTTGGGATAAGTCAGTTATTGAATACAATAAATAATGTTAAAATAATCAGTCTTAAATTAATCTATTTCAGCCTCAAATAAACGTATATATTTTTCAGATATCAAGAATGACTTAATAGCACACCAATTTCATCAAGCACAAAATAAGCTTAAAAACAACAAACAGAAGACCCAAATTTATTTTTGTATTAAGTAAAATCATTACACATCTCAACAGACACAACGACATTAACGTAATATTACTAATTATTTTATGAATTGTAACAAATAGGCTATAAAATGAAAATATAAATTACATCAACAAAGTTTTACGTAAATTGAGATATATATATATTATAAACACAATATCATATATTTAAACACAAAGTTTGAAAAACGTATTTGAATTTAAAATTGTGACAATTTAAAATACACATGTACCTGAAACCATTGTAAGATGAATTTTATGTATTTCAATACTAAATAGAATATAATTAGTTAGGCCTATACGATGTAGACTTATTTATAACCTAAAAACATTTCCAACAAGTAAAATACATAAAACTCGTGAGTCATTATTACATACTATTACTTATTATTATAACACCAATTTGATGGTTTACTTTAAGAGAAAACAAAAATTCCATATGTAATTTAGATATCGTAGAAGCAAATTGTCTCTGATGATGCCGTAAAAGGCGAAAACATTTATACATTATTTATATTTAACATGTATTAACAAATGTTAATATTAAATTAATAAGTCAAAAGATTGAACATTTCAACATTAGCCTATTTATTGCATGAAATAAGGTCAGCAAAGTACCTGGAAATTATTCGTCGGCGAAATTAGGAAATTTTGAGAATAACTGCAAATAAAATTAAGGACGATAACATGATGTAATTCCATATGAATGGTATCATTACTTTTTTTGTTATTTAACGACACTGTATCAACTACTGAGTTTTTTAACGGCGGTGGAATTGGTGGGAGATTATGTTTTGCGAAGTAGCAATGTTTAATGCATAAAACCAGAATAAGTCCTGCTGTGTCATCGTGATGGACGGAGAGTAAATGTTGAGGTCAATATACTCTGAGTTTATGCACATTTATGGTAATTTTGTTTGTAATGGATGACTAATGATGGAGATTATGAATATATCTTCTAGAAATCATCATGGTGACTATGATGATGATATGATTTCATATAGGCTAGGCCACCAGCGTAGCTCAGTCGGCTAAGGCGCTTGCCTGTCGTTCCGGAGTTGCTTTCGGGCACGGGTTCGATTCCCGCTTGGGCTGATTACCTGGTTGGGTTTTTTCCAAGGTTTCCCCCAACCATAAGGTAAATGTCAGGTAATCTATGGCGAATCATGGGCCTCAACTCCCCAAATATCATCTCGCTGTCACCAATCCCATCGACGCTAAATATCCTCACTCATAGTTGATACAGCATCGTTAAATAACGAAGTAAAATAATATGTCATATAATATCTTACACGAGTAATGATAAAGATTAATTTTGCTGTATTTCGGAAAATAAAGTATATCTAAGTAAAAGAGATGAGAATAGGAGGTTTTATTGTCTCCAAGTGATCTTGAAGCTGTTACTATCATTTTGTATCACGACTTGGTTGCACATCAAGAGTTTTCTGAGTACGTACTCGAGCAATAAAAATAAAGAATACTGTACGTTCTGTGAAGATTCAAAGCATGATGCAGCTTTCAGACAGTAAATGTGTACATAAACGCTTCTTCGAAACATTTGCTGCCCAATAGCACAGGCAATGGAGCCCGCTACGAAGTGGCGAGGCCTTTGATACGTATGCAGTCACTGTGCAATGCGCGGTACACCGATATGCAGTACTGGCTAAAATTTCAGTCTCTTCAAATAGTAATAGAGTTGATAATTTAGTGGGACAGCGATAGTATATTGCATTTCAGAATGTATTTCACTTGCGTGTGTCATCCACTGTATGAATTTGGGAATGCCAATATGTTCCTAAATAAATCAGAATTTATCCTTCTATCTATAACGGGCCACGGACCACTTCCCTTCCCCCACTCTTTCTCTTCTACTATCACAAAGAACTTGCTAATTTCTTAGATAATAAACCTGTATTATGATAATAGGGGAAAATAATTATACTGTAAGTTCACAGGGCTAACGGCTTCGAAGCTGGGTACCTGGTTCTAATGAAGTGCACTGGAAGCAATTTAAAACATGGGGGCATGAGATAGTTACTCTGCCTGCCAAAAATTCACTTCAATTAATCCCCAAGGGGGGGGGGGGAAATCTATCCAGAGAGCGCCTGATATTTCATTTTTCTCTAAGTCTGTAAGTTAATATTCATTGAATCTCTCGCTTGATATTTATAAAGAAGTTAAGTATCTACGTTTTCTTAAGGGGAGTCTGTAGCCTACACCGAATTTTGACAAAAAAATAAATTTTGGTTTTTATTGGTTTCCGGTATTTTAATATTTGTAAAATGATATGATTTTATTTGTTCTAATTGTCAGCTTTTAGCCCTATCTTCAGGAAAAATATTGTAGTAATTCTTAATGCAAAAATGTTATCAATGAAACATTTTTTTCTTGCCAACCGCTCAGTGGAATTTTTAAATTATTTGTCCGGTTGTATACATATAAGTATGTTACATATGCCCCATTTTTTCCTACATTTTTATCTTTTATCACTTCTGAGAAAAGTGCACCCAAAATTGAGAAATTTAACATTGCAAACTGTGGAAATTTTGATACCATTTTTCTGTACTTATTTTTTCTCACATCGGTACACTTTTCTCAGAAAGTATTGTACCTAAAGGGCTGAAATTAATATGCAATATCAATGTGATAGCATTTTACACAGTAGGTTAAAAAAATTAAATTTATTTTTATCATCATCATCCGTCACGAATTAGGCCTGTGTAGACTTGTTTCGACCCCAACTAGCAGTCTTCTAAAGGGTCTTCCTAACCGTCGATGTCCTCTGGGTTGACATTGCATCATCATTTTGGGGATTCTTGAATTGCCATTCGTTTTATATGGTGTAGCCAATTTAGTTTGTATCTGTTTATTTTTTTTCTCCTACTGACTCTACTTCTAATTGGTCCAATATTTCTTCATTCCTTTTTCCATCTAAAAGGGTATATCCTGCTGTCTGAGAAATTTCATTTCCGTTGCTTTGATTCTGCTCATATCTCTTTCCTTAATTTCCAAATTTCACTTCCGTGTAAAAGGGAGGGTAATGCTAGAGTATTATATATTTTTATTCTTGTGGATTTTATTTTTAATGTTTTTTTTTTGCCAACAGCTCAGTAGAATTTTAAATTTATTTAACTGGTTGTATACATAAATTTATGCTACATATGCCATATGTTTTCTACATTTATATCTTTTATAACTTCTGAGAAAAGTGTACCCAAATTTGAGGAATTTAACATTGTGAGATAAGGAAGTAGAGATTCCCCCTAAGTAGGATTATTAACATAAGATCCATTCTGCTTACCAAGTACAGGGACTATAGAATCAGTCCAAAGTCAAATATTAATGCTTATACAGTATATTAAAAAGTTTAATATTCCATTAAATGGACAGGAAACAAGGAATATTCCTCACAGCATATGCGACTATACTGGGTGTTCATTTCAAAGTGTGTCATGACGTCACTGTTGTGAGTCAGCGATTTGAAGCGAGTTTCAGCTTTTATGCCAGAGAAGTTGCCTATTAATCAAGGCGTTCAATCTGAAATTGAGAACGTGTACGGTATAACTTGAACGTCGTAGCAACACATGGTCTGTACGGTCTATGTGCTACCATAACCTCTTTCGAACTGTGTTTTGCGCGGGCAAGTCGTACGCATGGCATTTGTTATCATCCGTTGCATACCGCAACATTCCACAACACAAATCAAATGCTCCGTGTCCATGTTGACCGTCGAAGTTAATGTCAACAAATACGAAAGTAATCGTCTTAACCCTCTCGCCATATCCCGACAGTAAGATAAAAACTCACTTCAGTACGTGGTTCCAAACAGTTCACATTCCTGCCACTACCGGCGTTACCGTACGTATCGGTACGTACTTCCAGAGTCCGTGGGTATCCACGGACTCCGCGTACTTCAGAATGAACGCCGTACTTGCTAGGCAACTTCTCTCGCATTTAGGTAATACACCTCTGCGGAAGTGTAGGAAGATTGAATTCTCTAGGCTCACCGGCTATCCACATGACGACATACAGCGAGACATGACACACTTTGAACTGAACACGCAGTATTTATACAGATTTACACAGTGAACCGAAAGTAATGTAATTAATTTCAAGGGGTTATTCTTTGAATTATTTGAAATGAAAAAGTTTCATAAAATTTTGCTCGCTTTTGCTTCCTTTCCGAGATAAAAATTCTTTTATATAAAACATTCCTGTACCCGAGCACAAGCATATGCTCATTTCGGGTATCCTTATATATGTATTCATTTCAAATGTAAATTGTAAATAAATTTGAAATTTGAATTTGAATTTGAATTTGAATTTCATAGAGTGTTTTGGGAAAGTCACTAATTTCACTCCCAATATCCTCAGTCAATTAAAGAAAGCAGTGTATTATGAAGACTATTACACTTTTACTACGTCATACTACTTTTGACCAATAAAACGGTAGGAAAAGACATCTTTCAACCAATCATGGCTGGTTATCGCGCAATTTTATCGCTTCCCTAGCATTTGTTTGTTTTTATCACTACCCTATATTTGTTTATTAACATTTCAAACTGCAAATTCTTTACGGTACTATGAAACATTTTTTGCGATTGTCATTTGTTTACAGCATAGACAGTCAACTGAAAATGGCGGCTCTGTTCAAACGTTTTTGTGAAGCTAACATTAGTGAAATAGAATTTCAGTAAGTCAATCAATATTTTATTGTATTAGAGTACTTTATTTCTTCTAATCGTTATACACTTTCTTCTAATTGTGTAATAGTCAATTAAATCCCACTCGAGTTTTGATTTTCTCTAGATATATCAAAACCTATAGTGAGATTATTGTTGATAAATGATTGAACGAATTTTAATTTTGCCCTTTAAATATGCAGAAATTTGATTCGAACGAATGTAACATTTTAAAATTCCTTTTTAGAACCAAAAGTTACATTTATTCAGATCAAATTTCTGCATATTTAAAGGACAAAACTAAAATTATTTCAATAATTTATTATCATAATACACTGCTCTCTTAAAGTAACTGAGCTTATTGGGAATTAAATCGGTGGCTTTCCCAAAAACGAGCTAGGAAATGTTTAATGTAAAACAATTTTTATCTCGGAAAGGAAGCAAAAACGAGCAAAAATGTATTAAGCATTTGTTTGAAATATCTCAAAGAATAACCCCCTCAAATTAATGACGTTACTTTCGGTTCACCTTGTACCTATAATTGTTGTTCTTACTGTTAAATGAACTATAGCTAGTTATATTGGAAGTCCTGAACGAATTTTCAGCCCAGAAGTGTGTCGGAGAATTAAAACCATCATCATCGCGGTAATTACGTAGCTTGTTTAGATCATCAATCTCTCATGTAGAAGGTCTGGGTTCGATTCCTGATCAGTGCTGGGATTTTCAAACAAAAATGTAGGGCCTATATGATACGGCAGATAAGGCTGCATTTTGTTTTTTTCGGAGTAAAATATCTAAAATTTTTTAATGGGGATATAGTGCCTCTTTAAAATCAATGTACTCACTCATATAAATTCTACCTTACAATGTATTTGATGTTCTAAAAATGAATAAAGGCTAGACAGTAACGTCACAGAGTAAATTCTTAATATTAGATGAGATTTTCCTTTCAAATTGTGTTTGTTTCTTTTTATTTAGTGGGAATCTATTTAGTTTTTAGAAATAATTGCATCATCGTAGTAACGAAATTACAATCTCGTTATGTACTAATAAAATTATTGAGTTTTGAATATGTATTTACTTAAAAAAATTATTTCAGATACCATTAAGTATAAAAAGGGCTACATCATGTGAATTCATGAAAAATTCACTAGGCTATATAGTATCTGTAAAATATAACTAAATAAAATTTACAAAAGAATTGAGGCATATTGCTTCCCGAGTTTTCGAAATAATCCTTTCGTGCAGGATATAAATGTAAGTTTATCTTCCATTTTACATACATAGGTAGTAACTTTTTTCATTGTGTGATGATATGGCGTTGTTAGCAGAAGAGGATATGATACTAAGGGATATGCTACTGGAGCTAAATGACAGCTAGAGCAGTATGGGATGAAGATAAATGCCAACAAGACGAAGAGCATGGTCATAGGAAGAAAAGTAAAAAAAGTAAACTTGCGAATTCTAAATGAGGCAGTAGAGCAAGTGGACAGCTTCAAATACTTGGGGTGTAACATGGAGGTCAAAAGGAGGATAGCAATGGCAAAGGAAGCTTTTAATAGAAAAATAAGCATCTTCTGCGGCCCTCTGGAAAAAGAACTGAGGAAGAGACTAGTAAAGTGTTTTGTGTGGAGTGTGGTATTGTATGGGGTAGAAACATGGACATTACGACGAAATGAAGCGAAACGAATAGAAGTATTTTAAATGCGGATATGGAGAAGAATGGAGCGTGTGAAATGGGCATTCAGAATAAGAAATGAAATTGTGTTGGAAAGAGTTGATGAACAAAAAATGATGTTGAAACTGATCAGAAAGAGAAAAAGGAATTGGTTGGGTCACTGGCTGAGTAGAAACTGTCTACTGAAGGATGTACTGGAAGGAATGGTGAACGGGAGACGAGTTCGGGGCAGAAGAAAATATCAGATGATAGACGAAATTAAGATATATGGATCATATGAGAAGACAAAAAGGAAAGCAGAAAATAGGAAAGACTGAAGAATGCCGAGTTTGCAGTAAAAGACCAGCCCTTGGGCAGAACACTATGAATGAATGAATGTATGTATGTATGTATTTCAAATTTTAGTTAGGCCTAAAGAAAGTAAACTGCAATGTGTTATATTACCAATGATATCATAAAGAGATGAATTGGTGCGAAGCATGTCAAACGTCTCACGAAAAAGTTGTCACCTTCATGACACCGATTTTGATTAAATTCGCATTCAACTGTTTATACTGTGATGCAAGGGCTTTATTACAATATTGTTTGCATCCTCTGTTTAACTTGTTCCTGGAGTCGGAGTAAATCTCTCAGGCACTGGATTATGTACCCCCGAAGGCAGCTGCTGGAACATCCAGGGTCTGAGAATGTTTATTGCAAGTAACACTGAAATGCATATCTATTCATTTTGACGGGACTGCCACCGTCTACCTGCTGACGTTTAACAATGTCTTTAAGCAAACAATGGAGCGAGGATCTGGATCATAACGCGGCAGACGACTTGATTTACTGCAAGATGGAGGGTGGGATATCCGTGTACCAACATTAGCTCTGTAGACAAGTGTTTGCGCATCGACTTCACCCGGATGCCTTAATGAGGATCTTGTTAGTCTGAAGTGGCACTTTCCTTTGAATCATGCGACCTATCAATATGTCTTCGCAAACATAAATGCATTATTATTGTTATTATTTTTATCATTATTATTACCATTATCATCATCATAATAATCATCATTATCATGTAACTTCCAAGGAGTTGAGTCACAGATTGGTCGGTTCCGGTCTCATACATATTAGAGGTCGAGAAGTCCTGAAACTGAAAAACAAGAATCTCTTTCACAATTAAACATTCTCAACAACACAGAAGCACATTCGATGACAGGACGAAGTTTAAGATCTGAGGTCCTAATAATCGGTGTCGTCTTCCACAAAAAGGTAAAGGAGTGGTGACTAACAGTGAAGATCCAAAAAACAACTCTTGGATTAGTAATAGAAGAGGAATATCATCGTCAGAGTGGACCAATGCCATAAAGATGTCCACAAACATCGCAGCAGTACAATCGTTCCTTCCAAGATCAAAACTGTCGTCATCTAGGATGCAGCGAAGTAGAAACCCTTGGGCATGTTTTGGATTATTGCCCTAAAGGAGAACTAGTGAGGAATAATCGCCATCGTAAAGTGAGAAACCCGATTGCAAACCACTCTTCGGAAGGCAAAGTGGGAGGTTTACGATGAAGTGTACTGCTTGGCTGAGAATGAATGAACGAGAAGAGCAGACATTATAACCATCGATCGCCGGAATCAAAGAAGCCTCATTCTTGACCCTATTGTCCGTTTTGAGAAGGATGATCAACAAGCCAGTAACGTTAACGATGAAAAGAAGTCTAGTTACAATCCATATATTCCTCACTTCAGTGAGAGATACAAAATGAATATTAATACATGGGAAGTGAAAGGACTTCTTTTTGGAGCTAGGGGAACTTCATTTAAGTTAACCAAAACCATTCTCCTTTCTCTTAAATTCTCTAATGAGGACATTAACAAAATTTGTAAAATGGTATTTAGAGATTCATTATCCATTTTACACAATCACTTGTATAACACTATATATATATATATATATATATATATATATATATATATATATATATATATATACTTCATTTCATTACTCTTCACTATATTTTCATCTCATGTTTATCCGAAATCAAATTGTACTTTACTTTTAAATTTATCATTGTTCTGTATTCTCTCCGGAAATCATATTGTATTTTCTTTTTAAGTTAACCTCTGCTTTGTATTGTGCGTCCTAGTGGTCAGCCGTAGACGTCGGCCAGATGTCCCAAATTGTGGAATTAGTAGCAGCAGTGGTCTTCCAGGGTTTCTTGTACCCTCCGGGGTGTAATGTTTTAGTAATCTAGGGTATGTTTTGCGGGGGATCCTATTGACATGTATCCACTTTGAGTCATAATTTTCAATTTGTTCAAAGACTGATACCATTCTCATTTCTTTAAACATTTCGATGTTTTTGTAGTCGTTCCACGTTTCCACCTGCCGTTTTTTTCTTAAATATTACATTTCCGCCGCAGTTACTTTTTATTTATCTTTTGCCTTGACTGACCAATAAATTCAACAAACCAAACAATGACGTCACGAATATATTGCAGGCTTTAGTTTGAATTTATTAAAAATCTAATATCTTATTTACATATTTCGACTTTATTAATTCTGTTACAATGCTGTTGTAAAAAAAGATTGCATATGAAACTACTATAGTGATATACGGTCATTATATTCGTAAAAATTAGGAAATGAACGATAAACTAATTTATTTATGAGTATCTATCTTCCATTGTATTGCATTTTACTCATTTTTATGTTCACTTTAGTATTACGTTCTCTCTTGGTGTTCTATTGATACTGAATATTTAATGGAACTTCACCCTAGTACGTGTATTTGGTACTTCTGGCGTCATTATTATGTACAGTACGTGAATCTAAATATAATTTGAAGGAAAAATAAATATGTATAGGCCTATATACATGGTTTGTAAGTAAAGTAGTGGCTACACATGTAAATGGTTCATACGCATTCTCATGCGATAGGAGACAACTGGTGATCGTAGTTTCAGATATTGTCGATGTAATGAATGATAAAACCAGTTTCTATGGCAACAGATGTTGTTATTGTGAGTGGTTAAATGTAGAACACTATTTTTAAATGCTCTAAAAACATGTTTACAAAACTTGGACAGCGATCGTTGTTAAAAATCGAAATGGCCCGTGGTAGAAATGCACGTCAATGTCATCAAAGGTTACTTGAAGTTTGTGGCAACGGTGCACTACCGTATCGAACGGTTGCAAGATGGGTCTCTGCATTTCGTACGGTTCGAAATGAGACGGCACATATTATGGCTCGCACAGGTCGCCCGTCTGTATGTGACGAACAAGTGGAGTTAGTGCGAGGTCTCCTTGCTGTTGACCAACGCTGGACTGTACGAGAATTATTTATCGAAATTGGACTCAGTCATCAAACTGTGTGGCACATCCTGAAAAAAACATCCACGTGAGAAAAATTGCAGCACGCTGGGTTCCTCATAGCTAGGGACCGGATTTTTATGTAATATCAAGGTGTGAAAATAAGCTGAATATGTACCAAAATATGTAAAATCATGAAAATATATCTGGCAGGTATAGGATAGGTACGACTCTCTAGCTGTGATTTCATAGAGTATCCGACATTTTTACCGCACACTTGACACATTACTATTTTTCCATCTGTAGTGAGAGCTTCGTCCATCGCATTCAATAATTTTATTCTTGTCGTTAGGGTTGAAGATACAGGGGCCATCTACTAAAACTAGAGAACTGAGTGAAATGAATGACACAACAGTACTGCAAGCACTGTTTCGCTTTACTGGATTAGGAGAAAATAAGAGGAGATATGGGACATATGCATTTTAGCTACTCCCTGTAAGAAACAAATTACCTGCTGAAACCTCAAACTATAGGCATTTACAAACTGTTCTTTGAAAAGTGACATTCCTGTGTCATTCAGAAGGGTAGGATTATTCCAACCTCAAGGTTCTAATTGCTCGGAAAATCTCATTTCCGTACAGGTCTACTAAATTTAAAGTAAAGAGGTCACGCAATAACCTGAAAAGCTATTTATTTTAATCTTTCAACATCTTTCCAGTTTGTTCCTTTACTCCACCTTCTTTTTAAAAGTCGGCTACTTTATTGCGGCTCATGTCAGACTTGACACGGGTTTACCCTGGAAGGATTAGGAAGAGGGTGGATAAGGTTGCAAATTGTATGGGAACGGCTTGTTAAGACGTGTGCAGAACAATTATAGTTCGAGACAAATCATGTCGTCCTCGCCCCACTCCACAGCATGAAGGCAACGCTACTGTCTGTGTGATTTTTACAATACAAGATAATTGTATGAGAAAGGTTGCCTTTTGTTCACTCATATTTACAGTGGGCAATATGGGATGAGTGCCTCTATTACTTCCTGGAACTAAGGACGTTATGTTTCGTCCTGAAATACATCCTTTCTTGGGTAGGTAAAAAGGCTTTTTTAATCTGTGTATTTTAAATTGTAAACTTCCCTAGCAGAAGTTTTTTCCCCCCTTTTAGACAAGTAAAAATGAATAAAAGCCCTAAATATGTAGATTTATGTAATACCAAGCCATAATATGTAATGTGGGGTAAATATGTAAAAATATGTAGTACCAAATTTTAATATTTTCGCAAAGATTTGTTATTTATATACAGTACGGTTAGGTTGAAAGGAATATAATATGTAATTACACAAAAATCCGGTCCCTACTCATAACCTGACAGAAGCACACAAGTGTCAACTTCACCTAGAGTGGTTTCGGGGAGGACGCCCCTTCTGCAAGCGGAAGAAGACATGCGTCATGACTTGAATATGCCTGTGGAACGAGATGATGAAGATGAATGAAAGGATATCAGATCTAAATTCTTTTTATAATGGAAACAGGAAGGAACATGGACCATGACAATGAAATTACCAATCCGCAATTGCCTAAATAACTGTGCAAAACCACGGAAGAATCACAATTCCGGTTCAGGTTTGTCGGTTCGGGGATTCGAACCGCGGACCTCCAGAATGTGACTCCCATGCTTAACGTATGAGCCATCTCGCTCGGTTTCTCGCTAGTATATCTTGAAAATGATGACACTGAATGGAAGCCGCCTGGGATACGCACTGCTGGTGTTTGGGGAGCGTCCTATGTTACGTGGTTGAAACCTGCCTCTATCGTCTGTGTGGTATCTCCAGGACTGGAAATCTGCTGTATGGCCACACGCTCATCTCTTTCTTCCTCCTGGGGATTGTATTCATAAGTGACTTCCTTGCCTGTCTACAATATTCAGATGTACATTCGTCCAGTTGTCTCTACACTTAAGCACAGGATGTTATCGGAAGCCGCTTTTCCCAACAACTATGATGTAAGAATAGAATGATGAAGGTTAGAGAATAATACGTCTGCACTGAACTTACAAAACTACTAGGGCCGTATTCATAGACATTCTTAGCGCAGGCTTCCGGTGGATGACCAGCGAACTAACGTTTTTCGTATTCATAAACCAGTGTTAGCGATATGATATGATATGAATCCTTTACAAATAACCAGTCGATAGCCGGAGCTAGTTTAGCACGCTCGTAGAGCGGGCTAACGGAATGTCTTGAATAGCACCCCTAGGATTTTATTCCAGAACATATACGTACAATATATATATATTTTTTTTTATTTTGATACACTTAACTTAATCAAATATTACATTCTGTTAGAATTTATGACATTCACAACATATGAGCCATTCAGAGCAAAAGTGGTGTAAGTCAAAAATGGCTAATGAGAGTTAAAGTAAACATTCTGCAAAATACATCGCAAAGTAGCAATTAATATTTAATTTATTTAAACTATTAGTAGTAAGTGGATAGCAAGAAGGACATACTAATTTCTAATTTGCGCTGTATTTTACAGAATTTTTACTTTAAACTTCATTACACAATTTTGACTTACACCATTTTTGCTCTGAAGGGCTCATATGTCTAAAACGGCAGTTTGTCCGTTTTTATTTGAACATATTTAAATCCCTCGATACGTCAATCTGCGTTAGTTATTTTGTATACACTTTAAGACTCATTTTTGAAGGTAATACATCTATAAGTTCGATCCAGTACTAGGAAAGTTGACAGACACATTTTCAGGCCAGTTTTCTCGCGCCATAATTTCTAAGCTACACAGTAATATAATCCAAATATTCCACTCAACTAAACGACGATCAACAGACGAAGGATCACTGTATCCAATATGACCTTGAGTTCGATCGGGTGACATTATCTAGCAATACACATGAAGGGAGAATTTATGGCATGACTTCTCTGGCTTCGCGGAAGTCGAGGCAGTGTAATTGGAATATGAAGCGATAGAACATCCGCAGAGGTGTCAAACGATTCGTAATCAATTAGGGTACAATCTCAATTGAGCAACAATCAGCATTGAACAAGTTAAATTGAAAAAAAAAAATAGATAGGGAATTTAAGTGAAGAGAGGAAATTAAACATGTGAAAGCATTGACGTATAATCAACGACTAGCAAACGATTGAGCACGGTAGTTACTATAGCAACCGACATGTTTACTCACAATGCATAAAAGACGGGTGCTCCTAGGAACCTACCACAATGAATATATATCGGGTTTTCAGGATATCTGGAAAGAAGAGATATTAGTTTTCAATGTTGATGTTTATCTGAACAGCAAAATAAACAGCGAATCGATAGACAAAGGATCAAAGTATCCAATGTAATCTCGAGATGGAGCGGGTGACGTTATCTAGCGTTATGCAGGAGGGGAATTTGCAAGAAGTGACGGGTCGAGCGGCAGCTTAGGCAGTGTAAATCAAGATTGTGAAGCGATAGAACGTTCGTAGTGGTGTCAAACGATTGGTAACGAACCAGGCTACAATCTCAATTGTGCAAACATCTGCAGTCGACAAGTTGAATTCGAAAAATTCTCGAGTGAATTAACTGAAGAGAGAAAATTCACAATTTCGAGGCATATGCAGCGCAAATGGGAGCGAAAATAATTATAAGTTACAAGTAGCAAACAATAGATCACGATAGTACGTACTATAGCATCCGACATATTTACTCTCAATTCATAAAAAATGGCTTCTCCCAGGAGTCCCACCACAGAGAAGTTCTACAGAGATTTCTGAGTGTTTGGAAAGAAGAGATGTTCATTGTCACTATTGGAGTTTGCCTTAACAGCAATTCTATGACAAGCACATTAACGCATTAAACTTACAAATATCCCTCGGGTACAGCATACCACGAATTTTTATGTGAGCCACAAAGCACCGATTAATAGTGATGTGGCTATTTTCCAGGTTTTGTATTTCAAGGGTTTTATTGCAGATACACATATTTGAAATTTTTAGAAACTCTCGCAGTACCGGTACTTTTCTTCTTTCAAGCTAGCTGATTCGGCAACAGTAAGTTTTCTGGTATTTTTGTAACTTATTTTACGATAATAACCGTTCCTTTTCTGTCATGTTTCCGTTGTTAACTATTTTATTGGCTTCATTTTAGAGTGTAATCTCCATCCTGTTCAGTGTTCGGTGATTTACTTGCATATTTGCAACTATTATCCTTCCATCCAAAGGGACGTAGAGCAGACCTGGGCGCTTTTAACTCGATTGAGTCATTCCAGGTCACCTCTTAACTCCCCACTCTGCCTTTCCCGGCTGAGACAGTTTTATTTTGATGCGTTAATAGCTTTATGCGTATACTTATGCATTTATATTAATTGTAAATCTGGTTGAGTAGAAGAAAAGACCTTAAGATCATAAGTCTGCGAGATAAAATAAATTATTATTATTATTATTATTATTATTATTATTATTATTATTATTATTATTATTATTATTATTATTATTATATGGATAGGAAAGTCAGTGATGGATTGTATCAGGCTTTTACGAACCTTCGGCTCTCACTGGCCGCCTAAAATCCTCCACTGATGCACAGAGCCTTATTCTCGTTTGTTTATAAGACTGTGTAACCGAAAAGGACATAGGCAGGGGTTTCTGCGTTCCTTCCACTTCCCCTCTTATGTCCGGAGCTGACGTAGAGACATCGGAAGACCGAGAAAACTTTGAGTGTGTCAATTTTGACCCGTATATGAATCGGAACAAACCACTCGGCTTATCATATATCATGAATGATGATGATGATGATGATGATGATGACGACTAAGGTATAATGCCTTTTGCCACTGAATACTTAATCTCCTTCTAATAGTACCAAATTAAGTAATAGGCCTATGCTTAAATAATTACTTTTAGTCCGATTGGGTAGTCTGATACGATGTGTCTTATGGACATATTTATAATATGTTAATAATACGAATAAAATTAAATAATTGTTATTTACGATGCAGTCATAATCTCAATTTAGATTTTGTGAGACTTTACATAGTTGAACAGTGTAGTGTAATAAAATAACCTGGAATATTTTGAAAATTCATTGAATTACATCAGCATATTTGACTTGCGTAACAACATTTTAATTTGAAATTTTTCTCCTCTTTAAAAATTAACGTGCCCTGAGCGAAAATTCATAAAAGTTGCAATGAATAAACCAATTTTGTGAGTTCTAATCATATATCCAACATCAGATATTCAGATTATTTGCGTAATAACTGATGTTGGAATTTATCCAATATCAAATGTTCGATGTGAAATGTATAACTCGCGTCATTGTTCGAATTGTAAAAACCCGCGTGAAATGATGATGTAAAATGTACATAAATTAGAAATACACGGAACAAAATGAATGGGGATAGGGATATATGGCTGTGCAGTATCTGTGTGCATTTGAGCATCTCTGTATTTTGTTAGACGTGTAGGTGCTGCCAATCTAAATCAATAAACGTCAGAGCTAACAAGTCAGAAAGGATATATTCATAATAGAATGTTTAATTAACCTCAGCTCCAATTCATTCAAGTCTACTGATTGTTCTGTTAGGTGACACATAGTGTAGCACAAAATGTGTTGAAGATGTAGTGAGGCAAGTTTATGCGAAAAAGATAATTGAAAATTATCTCGTTTTGCAATTTGCAGTTCAGAAATTCTCAATAATAATAATAATAATAATAATAATAATAATAATAATAATAATAATAATAATAATATGATGATATGTCATCCTTTTTTGGCCTTTCTCTGGGGTCCGGGAGGATTTTTAAAAAATCAAGAAATGTCCTCCTTTTCGTAACTTGAATGAATGAATGAATGAATGAATGAAATGAAATAACCTTTGGATTTCCCGTGAAGGGCTATGGCCTCCTAAAAGGGGAGCTCTTTAGAGATCATGCGGTGAGCTAATCCGCATGACGGTAGATTCTGTTCTATATAAGTTTTGTTCGTCGTTTGTGTGTGTACACTTGCACTCTCACTCGATACTGGCAAACTGTAGCGATCTCCATTCTTCTCGGTTCTTGGCTGTTCTGGACCACAGGGGTCCAGCTAGACTCTTGAAGAAGTCCGCCCATCTGGTCCCAGGTCTTCCTCGGTTTCGCCTCCCGATGCGTGGGTCCCACGTGGTGGAAATATGCGCCCATCTGCAGCCTTGGAGTCTCGACACGTGGCCTCCCCATTTCCATTTCAGGCGTTCCCCTTGGTGTGCCATGTCTCTGGTGTTTGTCATCTGCTTGAGTCTGGTGTTGGAAATCTTGTCTCTGAGGGAGAGTCCTAGGATTTTCCTCTCATATTTCTAAACTATCTGATTTGACGCCTTTTTCAAGTAATTTGCCAGTAGGTGGCAGCAGCATCGACGGAATATACTCTTTGCCAAACGTTATTAGCTCTCTTTGCTCCTACCTTTGATAATAATTATAGTTCCCTTGGCTTTCATATGTAAAATCGTATTATATATTAAGTATAATGAAATAGATAATGGCATAATTTTAAATACAATATAGGCCTAAGTCTAAATATAAATAGGTATTTTCTGTCCTGTTTAATAATTACTGTATAGTTCCCTTGACTTTCATATGTAGCTATCTGTAAAATTATTATTATTATTATTTTTTATTATAATTATTTTGTAATAAAATAGATATTAACATACTCCTCTTTTTTCGAACAATGTCCTCCTTTTGGAAGCATTGTGTCCTCTTTTTTATCGATGTGAATCTGGTCACCCTACTTCAAGATGAACTGTATTGCACTCGTAAGATTTATTAAATGTTATTATATGTAGAATATGTAGAATAATGTTAGTCTTTGACCTCATGGTCATTATGGCGTAAGACGACTGCTTGAGAAAAAGTAAAATATGTAAAAGTTACGGTATTTAATACGGAAAGATGAATCTTGACTATCCTGAGAGCAACAGAACTCACATGTAGCTGTAGCTAAAAATTTTGCGGAATATCTTTATGATGATACTTTTGACGTGAAAGGTGTATGTTCGAGCTACAAGAGTAGACAATTATAACAGTTTTACATGACTTCACTCATGGCATTACGGAAACGTGTGTGTAAGATGAACTATGTCCCTCACTCTTTTCCACGCATTAGGTCTTGCTCCATTCTCTATCTAATGTGTTCCGAGGTTCCTCACACAATGTCCCTGCTACTTTTCAGCCGTGTTTGTGTTATTCCTTTCCTACCTGTACGTTAGCTTTCAGTTTACGTCCACTTTCGGCTTTCCCCACTTCAAACTTCTGTTATGTTCTCTCAAATGTAACGGACTGGGACAAGTGACCAATAGACTTGGAGCCCGCATGTGGACACCACCTCAGTCGAAAATCTCCTTGCAAGGGCGTGTGGCTGCATACGGTATCTTTAAATTATGTGTGTATTTAATGCCTACCCACTTTACTTAAGTGATTCGGTTCCGCAAATTGTGGATGGATGACAGGACTGTGACCCATTTTTGAGTTTCATATCACTTCGGTGGGCAACGCTATGCATGATGTGTATCTGTGGATTGTTAAGTCTTGTACTAGGGTGACTGTATGTGTAAAGTGCTCATGTAAGTGTAGTGTAGGTAATGGGTGATGATGATGATGATGATGATGAGGAGGAGGAGGAGGAAAAGGAAGAAGAGGAGGAGGAGGAAAGTAGAAGGAGAAACCCGGTGCCGACCCATAGTCTACTCCTGTCGAATAGCACCAAGGGAGCCGCTAGGGTTAACGTCCCCGTCCGACGGACGGATCACAAGGTCACATCTCCTCTCTCTTCATGTGCGTTGCGGAAAGATTTCGGATTTAACTCAGGCATATTGATGCACAATTTAGTGATCAGATGTTGTGCACCGCCACATCTTCTAGTCCCGAGGTAGAAATTTTACACGAAAATTTCTGACCCCTCAGGGAATTGAACCAGAGCCGGCTAGTCTGGAGGCCGACGCGCTACCATAGAGCGGACTTAATTTCTTAATTTCTTCTCCTCTAATTTCTCCCTCTTCCATTGCCATTGACACTCGCAGAGTGTTGGCTTTTGCGATGCTTTCCTTCTACACAGCAATCATGGAAATATTGGGTATATGGATTATATATAGTCTGTAAGGGGTAAGTGCCTTATTTTAACTGATGATTATTCATGTCGTAAGGAAGAACAATGTCCTTACAATTGTTTTCTAATTGCAATATTTAATTAATTATTAAGGTTTGCAGTATTAGACTTTTGCAACGTTGCTGGATGGGGAGGAGTGGGTTTATAAGTACACAGTACAGCTCAAGCGGGGACAGATATACCGGTAGGTACAGATGGTCTGTTATAATGCAGGAGCGGACCATGATAATACTGTTGTTTATATAAAACGAGCAGCAAATAGCGTACAAACTTTCAATCCCATTAGTAGAACATTATGGTAAATTTACATTTTATGTAACAATATTGCTCTACCTTTTATTTTATGTCTAAAAATAAACAATAATGGTTTTCTGCACAAAATCAACGAACTGGTTTTCTAATGCAAAATTTTAATATCTCTCGCTTCCGTAAAGCAGAATCACTTTAAAACAAATTTCTGGTTATGTCATTTTCGAAAAGGGGTAAGGGACTCCTAGTTTCTAAAAATCGCTGAGAAACTGCAACAAAAGTTCGCCGATTATGTAACCTTCTTTGAGGAAAACGTTGACGGTACATCCATCTTGTCTCACTTGAATTACGACGACTTTCTCCATAAATTAATAACATATGATATTCCTAAACTTGAATGACGTTGTAAGTTGTTTATTGAATACCCTGTACTGAACTGTCATCCGTTCGGCAGTAGACCTATGGACAGGGAGCTTGAACTCAGCTGACTCGTACTTACGTCTGTGCAGAGTACTGCCTGCTGAACACGTTGTCACGCCTCTCAAGCCAGAATATTAACAAATTTCAGCATGCACTTTTATTTAAATTCATGAAAACGTAAAAGAACACACAAATATTTAAACTAATATTAACTCTTTGCTAGATATACCTACTAATGTAATTGTTTTCGTAGTTTTACTAACGATATAAACAGTGTAACGGAAATAAAATGAATATATTTTCAACTTCCGAGATAATAAATAAATTGTTAAGACTATTCCTTAACGGTCACGTGTTGTACAGGCCATCTCCAAATGCCAGAAAGTGTCACTGCTTGTACTTCCTACCTCGATCATTCCTCGCATATCTAGGGATACTTGTTGTGCACACATTTCGGCACGGCAACACAGTCTGTTTTGCCCAACGCTTAGCGGCTATTAGTACACTAGTCTCTCACCTCACTAATGACACTCTGTAGCAGACCTGGGCGTTAATACCTCAATTAAGGTTCTGCAGACTCTCTCTTAACTCCCCACTCCACATTTCCCGGCAGCGACAGTTGTGTATCAGACCGATACGAGTAGACCTAAAAGCAAGCATTTCTCAGTGACGGATAGCATAAGCCATACATCATAGCTTTCGGCTGTCCCTGATCGTCTAAAATCCACCACTGATGCATAGTGCTGTACTATGTGTTCGTTTCTAACGTGGTGAAGCGAGAAGGATTTGCGCGGAGATATCTACTTTCCAATTTTCCTTCCACTTTATGCCCAGTGCTGCTCTATAAGTCATTCATTACCTCGTGAAAAAACTTACACGTGAGGGGAAGAAGAAAACGGACTGAAAAGCTTCCCTCCATTTATCCTTTCACTTGCGGCTAGCTAGCAAACTAACCCCCACTATAAAGTTAATACTAAGAGCTATGTCGTACGCATACATTTGGTTTCACGAGATAATGAATGGCCTATACCCATTCCACTATCCACCACTGCGGAGTAATTGTTAGCACACCTGACCATGAAATGAGCGGGCTTGGGTTTAAATCCTGGTTGGGACAAGTTACCTAGTTGAGGTTTTTCTGGGGTTTTCCCTCAACCTAATAAGAGCAAATTCTGGGTAACTTTCGGTTAAGGATACTGAACTTATTTCGCTGGCATTATCACCTCCATCTCATTCGACGCTATATAACAATATCAGTTGAAAAAGCGTCGTAAAATAACCAATTAGAAACCAATTCCACTCTCTAAAACATTACCACGGATATTATACCTTTGGGTAGAGTTGCGACAAGCGTAGGAGTTGGATGAAAATACGCATATTTCTGCATACATCTCTGGGATGAATTCTTTATAGGAAACGAGGGAACCAAGATTCAGTCCCTTTATTCACACATCACTGACCACAAATGTCACTCCGGTCAACGTCGGGGAATCGAACTCAACTTGTGGAATAGTTAAAGGGGATCCTCAATAGTTTTACAACGCAATTTTACTTCTTTGAAACATTGTGAAGTGTAGATTCTTGAGTGAGGTTCATGACGATCGTGACACTCCATATCTAGAAATCAATAACACCCGTTTTCTTTAACAATTGAAGAGAAGGGGTTAGATGGGGTGGAATCGGGGAGAGAAGATTGAAAGCCAACCATGCAAAAATTTGTTAAGTCTGGCTTTGATCTCCTTCGCATGTTGTCTGGCTCAGTGATAAGTTTTGTGTGTATCTGCGGCAGCATGCAAGTTGTTTATAAACGTATCATGTTCCACATTTCCAAATGCTGGCGCGGAGGAGGGAGTTGGTTGATGACGCTGCTCGACGTATGTCCCGCTGTCATTAGCGATCACATCACATACAAATGTCTATAGAAAAAAAATAAATCTCGTCATAAACTGGCTTTTTGTATTTCAAAAGTTAGGTATCGACACCTAACAATTCTCTGGCCCCTCTAGACGGAAAATATAATTTTAATTCATATACTTCTGTTGCATTATTATTATTATTATTATTATTATTATTATTATTATTATTATTATTATTATTATTATTATTATTATTAGAGCGTTGCAGAGTAGCTATTAGAACCGGTTTATTTTCAACCAGTCAGAGAATATCCGTCAAGGTCGACTATCCGTTGCATTATTATTATTATTAGCGAGCGGATTTTTATGTACTAAAAAGTTTAAATATATTTATTTTTTACTAGCCGTACCCGTGCGCTCCGCTGCACCTGTTAGAAATAAATATAAAGTAATAATTAAAATAGGACGTTTGATCCAGGGAACAACTTTTACAACAGCACAAGATAATCTGCTTCGCTCATTACCCAATTTTTTTGCATTGCATTTATTGCATATATATTTTATGTATTTTAACACGATTCAATTGAGCATAGTTAAAATTTGAAGTATAAAATAATGGATTGCTAAGCTAACGTACTATTACTGCATACTAAATCAATACACTCTCGTTGTTCGTTAATTCTCTGAGATTAAAATGAGTGTACATAAATATTATTTTAAGAAATACAGAAAACGAATGTACAAAATAGCCTATTAATTTTCTGTGCATAAGAAGTTATTTTAATCTTACCTGTCCTCGATTTACTCAGACGTTACTGTAATAACATTATAGCATTATGTCCATGTAGAGAAACACTTTCCAATGGTGAAATAATAATTAATTATACAAGTCGGTTAATGTAGCTTCTGATATTACTTCATACGAACACAGACACATTCTCTGTAGGCTATGTTTAATAGCTTTCGATTGTTGATGTCCAAGGCCCCTGTTGCGATTGTTGTTGTCCAAGGCCCCTTATAGACGAAGTCATTTGTTCTTAATTCATTGCACCGTCTTAGAGGGCGTTATTTTAATTTTAAAACTCATTTATCTCATTAAATATCAAAATTTTGTAAAGAATAAAACTTATCGGAAATCATTTTTAAAGAAGCTTTTGTTATGTAACATTTTTCACAAAAAAGCAATAATAAGCGAGATATTTCGATTTATTTAATTCAGGCCTCCTTATAACCCCCTTTTAAATAAAGTATTTTGAATCCCGTATAGCCTAAAATCTAAGTTACAACGAACTTAATTTATATTCCAATTTTCATATAAATCGGTTGAGCCATTATCGCGTGAAAAGGTAACAAACATACAGACATACAAACAAAAATTTCAAAAATGCGATTTTCGGTTTCAGGGTGGTTAATTATATATGTTAGGACCAATTATTTTTGGAAAATCGAAAATTACCAGAAAAATGTCGGTTACAGATTTATTATTAGTATAGATGTGCTAAAAAGTACGAAAATATTTGCTAAAAATAAAAACATATATATTTTTTAAATATGACAAAAATACCTTACTTAGCTTGAAAAAAAAAATGTTACTAGGTACTCACCAACCACACTTGAGTGCTAGTAGTTGGCCGAGAATTGCAGTGAACAACAAAGGTCATCTCCAAATTCTCCATCACAAATGCATGCCGATTATCTCTCAACAACGACTTATACTGTGAAAACGATCTTTCCACATCACAGGACGTCAGACATGCATATTTAAAGAGACGAATGTCACAAACACAAACACCGTCAATTTCACCTACAGGCACACCCTCCAGTACTTGAGCAACTTTACACATTTTTTTATATCCACTGTTTTTCCCAAACACATTCTGGAATTTGTCCCTTAATACTTGTACTTCTGAACCTGGTAGCGAGTCTAGTTTAATTTTCACGGCACACCTCCCTGTTTCAGACAACAGGTTTTTGGATGTTTCGAGTTTTTTTTATGATGTCACACAAAAAGCTTAGATTTGCTAATAGGAAAGCCAAATCGTTTTTTAAACAACCATCTTTCAGTATATCTTGAAGGATATCGATTGACGAAGCCCGATAACAGGGAATCACAACAAGACGTATTGCCTTACTTGATGGACATGAGCGAGAGGCGAGAGATTTGTTTAAATTAAATAATGTCTTATCTGTTGTGCTTCACAAATAAAACGTGGAATGAAATCATCTTCAGCAACAATAAATGTTTCTAATCATGTGTTGCAAGATCTCTCCTCCTTGTCCATGTTAATTTATTCTCTGATAATAACACTGATATTCTGCCTAGCAGTTCTCAGAACTTGAGGCGATATTATTACAAAAATGGATCACGGATACACCACACAGCGATTAGAAACACGAAGCAACCAAGAATTCTTAAAAGATAACGTACTTCTGAGTGACATAATTGATTTAGTTTTAAAATGTTTAAAAGTTCTTGTAAAAAATTATTTAATTAAAAAAAAACTCCAAGCTTTATGTGTTTATAATAGATTTCCTGAAAATATGTATTTACATAATTTTTTGTGAAAATATGCGTTTTTATGTGAAATAAAATTCGGGTTTTAAACTTGAAACTTCATGTTCGGAATTTTTAACTTTGTTAATTGTGTTTTATCACACGCAAAAATAATATTTAATTACATAAGAATCCGCTCCCTAATTATTATTATTATTATTATTATTATTATTATTATTATTATTATTATTATTATTATTAGAGCGCTGCAGAATAAACTATTAGAACCGGTTTATTTTCAACCAGTCAGAGAATATCCGTCAAGGTCGAGTATCCGATCAATGTTCCACCTTCAAGCGTTGACCCCTACTGTTTTGCAGACTGGACACATACGCACTTAATCATACACGAATACTGACATTTTGTGAGTACAGAAACGGAGTAACAATTGAAGTAAATTTACTTTCTCTAATTAAAAATCATGTTTGTTTAAAATAGGACTATAATTGAATGTACACATTAAAAAATTATTTATCTTTTTATTACTGTAGGCCTACTTTGAACTTTCAGTTATTTCGTAACTGTTATATATGCGAATAAAGGGACACTGGTTATGGAAAAGGAAGTAAACATAATGCATTATGTTAAATATGATATCTAAACAGATACAAAATGGAATTATAATTTATTACAAAGCAAAAGAGTAAATAAGGATATATAACGTTTACACTTTAAACTCTAAATGTATATCCCAACAGCTTTATTTCACGTAAATATTTCCAATTACTCTAAGGAAATGCATGGTTATTTCATTAAGAAATCATTTTTAAGGATATAGAAACATATCGAACACTGAGCCAGTCCGCAAGACAGAAGAGCTACTACATACAGCATCAGGCGTTCAGTAATGAATTGAGGGGCTGGGTACAAGAAGGGCATTTTAGAGGATATTCCCTTTTTGAGTAAAACGCTTTATTGTGTTCTGTGATCTGTTATGCATATGATCACCAAGTTGTAGTTCAATATTGTGATCATAGAGGTCAGGAGTACCCAAAATGTAGAGGCGTGCATAGGTAACATTACTACGATTTGAATTTTCAACGTCAATTTTCTCAAAACTTGCCTTTCTTGCACCCAGCCCCTAAATTAAGGTTCAATCCGTGGCGCTACAGAACTAGTCATAATGGTAGAAAACACAGAAATGTTTTCTTATATAGGGATTATCGTATTTCCTTAAAATTTCAAAATTCAATTAAATTAACATTCTCTGTTTCACTATGCTTTTCTTTTAACGATTAGTTCATCCACTTATACAGTACATACCAACTAGAAATAAACAGAAATGTAAATAGAAGCCGTCCTCGTCGTCGTACCCGTTAGAAGCAATAGTAGACGAAAACTGGTAGTATACGCGTATGAGAATATCTAAATCAGGTGGCCAATAGCAGATCTGAATGATCCTATCTCAGTGGTCTCCTGTGTCTGAAAATTATTCAATTGATTGAGACCTCTCATTTTAAACAAATATATCAATGATAGCATTTTCAATGTATTTCACACACGCTCCTTAAAAAAAAAAAACAAGTGACAGGTGATTCATAGGATCGTTATAATTGAATGAAACGTCTATGCTCTCGGTTGGATTTTTAGGGAATTGGTTGTTAATTATATGAATATGAGTGAGAATCAAATAAATTTAATGCAATTTATGTTTTGTATTATGAACTATTATGTCTAATCACTAAATTGTGCACCAATATGCCTGGGTTAAAACCCAAATCTCTATGGAGTTCATATGATGGGAAGGCATATGTCATTGTTGATAGTGATTCGTCCGTCGGATGGGGACGTTAAGACTGGCGGCCCCCTTGGTGCTATTCGACAGGAGTATGCTACGTGCCGGCACCAGGTTTTCCCTTCTCCTTTCCTCTCCTTCATCATCCTCACTTATTCCCTACACTACACTTAGACATACACTTAACATACACTCACCCTAGTACACGACATAACTCTCCACAGATACACATCATGCATAACGTGACCCGCCGAAGTGGTGTACAATTTGAAAATGGGTCACAATCCTGCCATCTATCTGCAGTATGCGGAACCCGAATCAGTAAAGTGAAGTGGGTAAGCATTGGTGATCATATGCATTAGTATTTCCTTATTTAATATATATTATATTAGAATAGATTATATCTGCACAAACATTTATAGTGGAAATATTATGTTTTATCCACTGCCTGCTCGAACATATCCATGCATCCGATGGCTGCTTATAATGCCTGCTTATTCAATGGTTAAGCATGTAACATGACCTATATATTATGCCTATATCCCAGCGTTGTCAGACAGAGCCTAAACGGAGCGGAGCGCTCCACTATAACTCATTGCGTGCTCCGGTGCTTCCACAGACATAAGCAAGTTCACGCTCCGACTGGACGTCTCTAGCTCCACAACCGGTTTCGGAGCTTACAACTCTGACACAACTGCTATATCCACTAGCGACTTCACTTACCGTTAGGAGCTGCCATCTAGCGACTATTTTTTTCTACTCTGTGAGTTGCATAGTTACAAAAGCTGCTATGTGACAGAATTAAAAACAGTTTTCAAGTTAAAACGACAAATTAACTACTAATATTATTACCATTTAATACGAGAAAAATTCGTACCGGCACCGGGAATCGAACCCAGGACCTCTCAGCTCTGCGCGCTGAGCGCTCTTTCCAACTGAGCTATGCCGGGACACGATCCACGGCGCCGGCCGAACCGCTCTCGTAATGTTATTACGGCCTTACTACCTGCATTTGAGACAATGCACGTCATATTTGCAGGAGCGCATATATACAGTATATATATATATATATATATATATATATATATATATATATATATATATGACTTTGTGACCATATTCAACAACAGTTGGTAACAACTGATAACAGTTAATACATTAATATTAATCAAGTATGAGGTCTCGCCCACCTCATTGAATATTATACGTCTACTATGAAGTAGCCGGTACGAATTTTTCTCATATTAAATGGTAATAATACACTTGGCTACTTCATAGTAGACATGTAATATTCAATGAGGTGAGCGAGACCTCATACTTAATTAATATTAATGTAACTACTAGTGGTAAATTTTTTTGGAACTTGTAAGATTGACGAAGACCATAGTATATTTGGTGCTGCCGCCTACAATTTAAGCAAAAGCAATGTTAGAATGATATTAGAGCAGGCAGTATAAGCAGCCATCAGATGCGTTGGAGTAGATGGTGGTTGTATCTAAATTGAGGGGCTTGCCGAAAAAAGGGCGTATACGTCAATATGACGAATTGAGATACATGCAATCTAAGATTTTAAAACCCACCTGAATAAAATGTTATACACTCACGCAGCCCTGACCTGCACGTATGTACAGTACAATCAAAACAAAATTTCGCTACTATAATTAGCGAATTATTCACTACATTTTAAACCGTTTTCCCGAAGAAGGGCGTATAGGTCTATCCACCTTTCTTCCGGCAAAGCCCTCAATTCGTTTGTTGGAGAGCCGTTATGACAAGAGAGATAAGAAATGTACAGTAATTCAAGCAAAAAAGCAACTCTATCCCTCTAGGAGAAAACATAAAAATGAGTCTGAACAGTCACTGAGCAAGTGACGTTAAAATAGTATGACGTAACTCATTGCCGTTGCTAAGCATGTGATGCCAGTTATTCAAATTTTCTAACAGTTTATTCATTAACACTTTAAAATCTGTTGAATCCATTACTGACAGCAATATTCAATATTCAGGTTTGGACATCAGGTCAAATCCGTGTTATTGTTATTACAATGACGCTTTATTCAAATCTTTGCAGTTTATAATGCAGTATAAAGTTGAATCGATGCAAACGGAACAATGAGGACAAATGTTGGATAGAATTTGCTTATTTGAACATAACACGTGATCAGTGTTATCATATATCGACACAGGAAGCCTATACATAATAAAGGTTGGGTTTGATCTTCTGATGTGAAACCGATTACTCTTTGCACAGCGTCATGCAGCGTTCAGCGTCAATTTATTTGAGTGCGCTTCGTATGGATGTCCATTCTCATGGGGTATGCTATCAGAAACGACTTTAACATCCGTGCAATGACCTGGATGCCCTCTTCTGACTAACGCATTTATTTGTAATAGAGTCGCATGCTTTTATGGTACGTATTTTAGATAAAATTCATGATTATGTGTGGAATAGTAAGACATTTTAACAGAAAAATAGGTACAGTATATTATGTGAAGTTGTAAGAAAACTATTCTATTACAGTAGATACGCATTCAAGTTGCATGATTATTTCAATGCGGGTAATTCATCATCCGTTGTGTTACAGCTGTTACCATGCTAGCATTGAATCTGAGGTTCGCTCATATAAACGTTCGTAAATTAAGTTATTATTTTTTTTTAAAGGTCTTATCTCAATTTAAATAAACATGTACTAATCGTTAAAACTCAACTGAGAAATATTGCTGGATAAACGTTTGAGTGTACTGTAAATATTCATAATTTAAATATGTATGTTACTATTGTGAAGCAAGTAAAGCGATCGGTTTGGAAGTAAATTCCGAAAAGACAAAGTATATGATTATGTCTCGTGACCAGAATATTGTATGAAATGGAAACATAAAAATTGGAGATTTATCCTTCGAAGAGATGGAAAAATTCAAATATCTTGGAGCAACAGTAACAAGTATAAATGACACTCGGGAGGAAATTAAACGCAGAATAAATATGGAAAATGCCTGTTATTATTCGGTTGAGAAGCTTTTGTCATCTAGTCTGCTGTCAAAAAAATCTGAAACTTAGAATTTATGAAACAATTATTACCGGTTGTTCTGTATGGTTGTGAAACTTGGACTCTCACTTTGAGAGAGGAACAGAGATTAAGGGTGTTTGAGAATAATGTTCTTAGGGAAATATTTTTGGCTAAGAGGGATAAGGTTACAGGAGAATGGAGAAAGTTACATAACACAGAGTTGCACGCATTGTATTCTTCATCTGACATAATTAGGAACATTAAGTGCAGACGTTTGAGATGGGCAGGGCATATAGCACGTATGGGCGAATGCAGAGATGCATATAGAATGTTAGTTGGGAGACCGGAGGAAAAAGACCTTTGGGGAGGCCGAGACGTAGATGGAAGGATAATATTAAAATGGATTTGAGTGAGGTGGGATATGATGATAGAGAGTGGATTAATCTTGCAAAGCATAGGGACCGATGGCGGGCTTATGTGAGGGCGGCAATGAACCTCCGGGTTCCTTAAAAGCCATTTGTAATAAGTATGTCTCTATTGTATTGATTAAGGCTGGTTGAGTGGCCTTAACTCTGCCAGCGAACATAAAACATTCTATTCACATCCGAAGAAGGACAATGAATTTTAAAGGGCGATAAAAGAGAAATTAAAGCTGGAAGTTCCTTATAGTAGATTTACGACACGCAAAAGAACCCTATCCCTAATAGAAGTGTAAGGGAAAGACATTGTCTATCATTTCTTGCCCATATCTAAATTTGGAGGTAACACAATAGACCCTAAGAGCAACTGAGTTCACCATGAGTATTATCAATGTCCCCATTAGTGACTTGAACATATAGACTTTCGAGATAACAATTCACATTTCTCCATCATTGCTTGTGAAAATATGTGATTAAAATTTTCAATGAGTGAAACTTTTGAGAAATTACTGTTCCGTGGTCTTCCGTTACGCATATGTTAATGCAGTTAATGGAGGTAACACAATAGACCCTAAGAGCAACTGAGCTTGCCCTATCCTCCACCCCTTTGTTCGTACCACACCATGAGTATTATCAATGTCCCCATTAGTGACTTGAACATATAGATTTTCGAGGTAACAATTCACATTTCTCCATCATTGCTTGTGAAAATATGTGATTAAAATTTTCAATGAGTGAAAGTTTTGAGAAATTACTGTTCCGTGGTCTTCCGTTACGGATATGTTAATGCAGTTAATGAAACTCAGCCCTCTGCAAATGAGAAAAGAAAAGTAATACGTATTGGTAATTTACTCCCTGCAGCTTTAATACATGTAAAATTTAATTTTCTTCACAAACTCAAAATATCTCTATAGATTATTTGTTGTATCAAAAAGCTATTTTAAAAAATTGGCTCGCAATGAGTAGAACCGGATTTTGTGTAATATGAAAGTGAGAAATAGATACATAAATATATAGCCAACATTGGCTAAAATATGTAGGTAAATATGCTTGTGGAAGCATATAATCAAAATTTTCAACATAGGACGGCTGTATAATGTTCTTTGACCCTGTTGGCCATCTATAGGGCTTTGATTTAATTTGTATTGTTTTTGTCAGTGTTCGTATTTTTTTTTTTTTTTTTTGTATTTATGTATGCTACCTTGTAGGATGGAAGAGAATGCCTTATGGCCTTAATCCTGTTACATTAAATAAATAGATATAAATGTCCAAAACCTTCGATTGCTTATTCCAGAAATGGTTTAAAATGAGAGTTGCTTTTGTGTAATGTAGTATAAAGTAACTAATTTAAAACCATGTTTTAGTGCATAATAATTTAGTCATGAAAGCACTGTTTTCGATTGAAAAGAAATTGCAAATTTCACTCGCCAACTGTAGTAATATGACGGCGTGGCGGAAAGCCGGCAACGCTGCAGTCATGTCAGTAGTTAGCTCTTTGCAACAGACCTGACTACTGACCTAACTTGTTTTGAGCTGTGACGTACGTACCTACTGTTACTGAATCCTAGAACAATTGAGTGTCGCACTACAAGTGAAGGTAGTTTGAATACGAGATGTCACAATTTTCAAATCGTGAGTACATACATACATTGTTAATTAATGACAGAAGGGATTGTAATTATATATGTATTTTTCATATTCAATGCTCAATTGACAAAGTTTACTAATAATAATTATTTTAATATCCAATACAATAAGATGATACAGAATTTTTTCTCTATGTTATGATCATTTAAGAAATTCTTAATCATTTTTATTATTTTATATAATTGTGGTCAAAATCCTGGTACCGGAATTACAGAAAAGAGACACGCATTTTTTACCTTTACATTTAATATAAAAATTCTCTGAATGTGGAGTCATTTGTTAAAATATTACTGTTTTGCTATAAAAGTAATACCGTCTAGTGTAATGGGGACTATTTGTCTTGTGATAAAATAACGTCTACAAATTCCATACATGCTTTGTTTTATGAATTACATACAGTATAGTAAGGAAACTTCTCAAGCTTCATAACTTAATAACAATTAATGATGTAAGTTTACTGAAAATGAGTATAATAATATGAAACTGATTTAATAACCTCTCATTTCAGGTACATTGAAAGACAGAACATCTTTCCGTCGGTCAACTTCAGGTTCTAATAGCATTGATACATCATTTTCCATTGCAGTTGCGTCTCACAGCACTATCTTTTATTATTATTCCTTCTTCATCAGCTAGAAGCTTTATTATAACTTTTCTCTTCCTTGGTGATTTAGGAAGATGTCTCTTAAATTCTTTGTTTAGCTTTTCCTATAGCTTGAAATGATAATTTATTTGGACTGTCATGTAATTCCATTGAGTTTTTTTTATTGCCCTTCTATGTTTTCTGACCCTTTCTCTATTAATTTTCTTAATTTGTTTTTCTCTTTTTGAGACACTTTCTCTATACAAATCTTTTTCCGAATTCTGTCTTTTCATTTTGCTTTATTATATTTCTTTTTGTCTCTTTTCAGCTTTTTTCTATAAACTCTCACTTTTTCTTTTGGTGTTTGAGGCATTTCTAACATCAGTCTATAAATAACATAAGCATGAAAAAGACGTAAATTTATCTGCATGAAATTGAAATTTTCTATTCAGACCTGCAATTTGTTAACTTACCTCAAATTGAAATTATTATTATTTTGCTATGTTTTCACTAAAAACAAGACCTAAAAATTACACATTTGCTGGTAAAAATATCTGCAAGATGCAATCGAGATAATATGTGATCCTATGGAGATACATTGAACTATATTAATAAAGCTTAACCAATATGAATATTAAGAAATGCTGCCAACTTGGAAAATAAAGAGCATAGAAATCAAGTAGAACAATGTGTTCTGTATGAATCTGAATAAGGAGAAAGATATGAGAACCTTAGTGCAAAGTTTTCCTTGCGGATTTTAATAACGAGAAAGTTTTGAGAAGCCTGATGTAATTCCGTTACTATGATTTGTAATTCCGTTACTGTTGATTGTAATTCTGATACTGTTGATTATAATTCTGTTACTGTTGATTGTAATTCTGTTACTGTTGATTGTAATTCTGTTACCACCATTAACATAATAATAAATAAAAATAAAATTCTTATAAAAATCCTACACGTTTGTCCCATAATATAATTAGAAAATCTTGCAGTTCATAATTCTTGCGTTTCTTGTTAAGGTAGACTGATAAAGAAAGAACGCATATTTTTTGGTAACGTAATCCAGCAAATTCCACTCTTAAAAATATGTTAAATATTTAATATTGTACAATGCACATCAAAATATCTAGTATGCGTCAAATTCTGTAGTGGTACGTAACTTAATACTGCGGAATGAGGACCATTTGATTGCGATTCGCCGATATTACTTTTTCTACTAGATACGTATAAAGAAATAAAGTATGTAATTACATAAAATCCTGACAATTTCAATAACATGATCTGTAATTCTTGTGAATTAATGTAATAATTTCACTACCAAACTATACACGTTATATTCGACTGGTAAGGAAATTATTCTGAATTCATCGAATCTCATTATAATGTTCAGTATGATTTGTAAGTGAAATAAATTACAGAAAAACCGGCAGCTCCTAATTTAATAAGAATACAGAAAATTACAAGTTACATCACATAATTAAACGTTATAAACCTGCAGCTATATTTTTTGTCACTAAAGTATGAGCAGTATTAGGAAGCACAGCGGAATAATTATTACAATTATTATAAAATGCTATAAATCACATTTACTTCGCAGTGTCAGCCTAGCGAAAACTAGAGAAGAGCTTACGGAGTCACAAACATTCAGTCAGGGATCGCTGAGTTTGTACGGTCTGTGCAACACTTGTTTTTATGTGTATGGGGGCAAGTGTGTTGTCATTGGACAGAGGTAAGCGGACATCAAGGAAGGGGTGGGGGAATACGATCACTGAATAAGCAAAGCAAACACAAGTATGTGCATCAGTGGTGAAGTTCGATTAATAAACCTGCATTATTTGCAGTGGAAGAAAGAAACTTTAGCGAGCATTACACGTAAGTAAAAAGTTCTAATCTTATTCAAGGTATGGGAAATGGTAATTCACGTATAATTTTGTTCTGTTGTTAGTGTTTAGAAGTTCTGTTACGTTTTGATGTAAATAAGTCTTTAAAATCAGACTGAGATAAGTATGAAATAACGATAAGAAAACGGCGATGTAACGATATAACATTTGCAGGCTGATCCATTCCGACACCATAACGTCGTGACTGATAGTCTAACACGATTGAAATAAATGTTGTCTCGTTCGATCGGATGTAATTATGTTTGTACTACTACGATGAGAGCATGAACGGCAGCGACTGGCGGCTATTTTGGGCGTGCGCGAAAATTTCCTGGCCCATATCTCGTGATTCGGATGTGTTGCCGCCGTTCTTACGAGATTATATACAAGCTGGCGGATAGCACGATCGAGAATGGGTCTGTGAGCGTCATGACAATTTCTGCCGCTACGTTCGCCTATTAAATGGTGAATAGTTCCATTACTAAGCATTGTGTATCGTGAAAATTCTTTGATTAATTTTGCATTACTGATCGAGTACGAAGATTATAAACATAACAAGCATATTACAGTCTTATTTGACATTTATTGATGACTTGTTAAATATCCGTATCCAGATTTTTAGCGTCATTTAATGGAATTTACAATTATTTCTTCAATTAAACATCTTGCTTCCAGTCTGCAATGTTCATCAGATTAATTTACTTTGCCAAGTTGATTGTTTTCAGTTCCGTGTTTTTTCTTCAGATTTCGTTTCCTCTAATTTGTTATAATTGCTGAAAGTGAACTACCGGTGTCTTCTACTTTCAGACATTATTATTATTGTTATTATTATTATTATTATTATTATTACTATTATTATATGGTTCATATCTCTAGCCACCTTGAATGTGTAACGTGTTGGGCAAGTCCATGGTGAAGTTTTTATGGCATGGTACCGTTCTTATAATTGTTATTGTGTTGATTTCGGGTTAATCATATTTTGTTTGCTTCGGATTATTTTCAGCATAATTCACTTTCTTTTTTAGAGTCCATAACCGTTGTTTTCGTTTGACTGTTACACTCTTACTACGTCATACTACTTTTGACCAATAAAACGGTACGAAAGGACGTATTTCGACCAATCATGGCTGCTTATCGCACAATTTTATCGCGTCCCTAGCATTTGTTTAATTTTATCGCGTCTCTAGCATTTGTTTTTTTTTTTGCCAACATTTAAAACTGCGCTGGTCTGGACGTCAAATATATATAATTACAAACCACTCCAGTCGATGCACAGCAGTTTCAAATATGACTCGCATTGGCATTCAAGAACAAGAATTAATAAAAATCACTGATCATACCTATGCATCTCCTGAAATCCGATTTACAAATAAATGAAGAGCACCATTCGGAAATCTTGAATAGGTTGAATACACCATGTAGGCCTAAATCAACGAGTTCCACTTCTATTACGCACACGTCCAATATAACATCAATTGAACCACCAACCACATTCAAATTTGAAAATTGTACATTTAATAAATATTGCTTTTAAAATTATTCATTCTGAAATCCTGAATAAGGTGAATACACCATGTAGGCCTAAATCAACGAGTTCCACTTCTATTACGCACACGTCCAATATAACATCAATTGAACCACCAACCACATTCAAATTTGAAAATTGTACATTTAATAAATATTGCTTTTAAAATTATTCATTCTGAAATCCTGAATAAGGTGAATACACCATGTAGGCCTAAATCAACGAGTTCCACTTCTATTACGCACACGTCCAATATAATATCAATTGAACCACCAACCACATTCAAATTTGAAAATTGTATATTCAATAATTATTCCTTTTAAAATTATTCATGTTTATTTTTTATGTCGTCGTCGTCGTTAATTAAAACTTTTCTAACACTTGTATATATTAGTTAGGTTATGTTATAGCTTCTGCTATATGATATTATGGATAGTCACGTATCAGAGATTGTTTAATATTAAGATTTATTGAAAATCATCTGTCAAGTGACGTTGATTACTGGGATTCGGATAATTGAAGTGGAATGCAACTGTCTTAATAAAAATGAAACTGAATCAACAAAGCTTTCTTGACTAGTAACCGTCTACAGAGTTCAATGAAGATTCCATAGTTGGCACAACTGCCATCTAGCGTAATGGTGCAATAATACATTTGAAGATAGGTTTATATTCGTAAGTCAATTAATATTCTATTGTATTGGAGTACTTTGTTACTTATAATCTTTATATACTTTCTTCTAATCGTGTAATAGTCAATTAAATCCCACTCGAGTTTTGATTTCCTCTAGATAAATCAAAACCTCTAGTGAGATTACTGTTGATAAATATTTTAAATTGTATTCTTTAGTTAATATATATATATATATATATATAGTTTATACAATTCAAATACACCAGAGAGAAAAAATACAAATAGGCATATCTGTTCACTTTCCCTTCAAACACAATATTACTAACTACCTATTCTCTGATTACAACAAAGATTTGCCACTGAATACTTCAGACTAAGTTACGATTTGTTTCTGACCCCACCTTCACTCAGTTACATTGAGAGTAAATCTAAACTCTTAGAACATAATATTATCTGTAACCATACTATCAAGGCCTTCTCCCACTATGAAATCGCGATGAATTGAGAATGTACAGTATAGTCGCTCCGTTATTCAAAGAGATTGACCAAGAAAACTCACTAGGTGTGGCTATCGCCCATCCTTGTTGCGGCCATCACAAGGGGCGCTAGTGCTGAAAGGAAATGAGTTATCAGCTTCACGCTCCGGTCGCTTTATCAGCTGTTAACGTGGTCTTTGTTCGTTGTGCACCATCAAGTGGCTGTGACCTCTAGACTGTGCACTTCTGCGAGATCCTATCGCTCACCTGACGTCCTATACAAAAGCGTTAGGGTAAAGACAATGTCTGACCTTCGCAATGGCAAGCAAACGGAATTGGATGCATATCCGTCCAAAGTAACTTGAGATTATTAGCTCTACCCAGTAACTATTTTTAAAACTTTGATTGTTTATGTACAGTATTCCTTTTCGTTCATCTGGTACTATTCGTTACTCTGACTAGAACGCAGACGAATCCCACGATCAGACAAGCAGAATAAAATATTTTAAATTAGGCTATAGTTTATTTAACGACGGTCGCAACTGTCGAGGTTATATCAGCGTCGGTGGTGTGCCGAAATTTTGTCTCGCAGGAGATTTTACATGCCAGTAAATCTACTGACATGAGTCTGTCACACTTAAGCACACTTAAATGCCCTCGACCTCGGCCGGGATCGAACCCGTAACCCTGAGCACATAAGACCAGCGCTATATACACCGACTACGACGATAAGGTTATCCTTTGAACCCTCCCTTTACCTACCTGAAAACGAAATTGGAGCCAATCTTCAAAACATGGATATGAAAATAGTATCGAATATATAGGACGTCTGTGATATTGAAGATAATAATGAAAATTAAGACAAAAATGAAGAGCCAGTGTAATTTCAAACAATAAATGTAAATTAGATAGGCATAATATGTATAATATGTGTGTATGTACATTAATAATTATTGAACTTCATCTTTCCCTAAAGGATCTGTTTTTAAACGAAGAGCCATTAATTTCTTTATTATGAATATTGTTTTCAAAGAATTCTTTTCTGCCGTATTTTCTAAATTATGCAGGAATTAGGTTTATTACTTGCCATAGTTCTTTTAATAAACTATAGGAATCTTCTTTTTTCACGGCACAAAACTTATTGTGCAATTGTCTATCCAGAACCGTACACGTGCATTTGCGCAGACGTCACGTCTTTCTGTTATTTCATTCTGAACACGGCCGGGTATTCACAGAGAGCATATTTTGTTCCTCAGCCTGCTACATAATACCAGACATTCTTTTTCACACAGAGGTACAAGAATCCTATCGGTATTTAATATAGATTTAATTTTAACGCGGTTCATTAATCAATATCTGTCATGGAATTTTAATATTATTTATTATACATTTTCCCTACATTGTCAATTAAAAATGAGTTACTTTTCGCTTAAATCCACGACTGTGCGGAAGTTATAAGCATTGAGAATCGCATCAGAGATCGATTTTTTCGATCGATAGTTTCTTCACACATTTCTACTCAAAGAACATAGATATATGAAGAAGTACACAATTATTATATTTACTTCATAATGTGCGGTATTTCGTGTTGTAGTATTTGCAAGAAGTGTTGTCTTTGCAGTTCAACATTCATGAAACGTTTATTGTAATCTTTAGTCATTCGAAAATTCTCTCTATCCATAATACATTCTTGTAATTGCTGCTCTTATATTGTCTTTAAGTTTCCTATAATACGTGGATTTTCCTGTCCACTATTAATTTTAATTTCTACCATAAATATAATTACACATGGTGAGGTCTGGGGTCCGTGATGGTTATAACACTGTGGTAAGGATCCTGTCATCCCAAATCTCTGTTATTATGCAATTATTAATTGTATGGATTCCTGGCTAGAATTTACTATGGGAGAATCTGATTGAAAATGCATATTTTCATTCAATATTAGACAACTGTTCATAACACTGAGCTAGTATTTAACGTAATGTACCTTTCTGCAATTACAGTGTGTTACAGTTATCTGGGCCTATTATTCTTACAGTTACAGCACATCATACACTTACATTTCATTCGTGCATTATTTGGGGATTATCTAATACTCGAGTATTACATCATGTGAATGAAACAACGTTTCATTTGATAAAATTATTTATAATTATGAGTCAATTTGGCATCGCTTGGGAGACTCAAACCTGTCTTCGTACTTGTTGACTAAACAACACCAAACAATATCATTAGCTATGTTATACAAAAATCAGTTGCAGATCTTCACCCAACTTGAAAATAAGGTTATAATTCTTGGACTACAGTCACAATAAAACTTCATCTTCAGATATTTAGGTGCTTAGTCAACTGAGAAATCTGAGAGGGTTGTTTTCTGTTCTAGACAGTGTAGTTATATCTTTGGAGAATGTTTTAACATTAAATTTATCCTATTTCATCACACATTCCTGCTGTTAAAACACTATATCATTTATAAAACAGTTATGTTACCGATTGTTCTGTATGATTCTGAAATTTCGACTCTCACTTTGAGAGAGGATCAGATATTAAGAGTGTTTAAGAATAAGGTTCTTAGGAAAATATTTGGGGATAAGACGGATGAAGTTGTAGGACAATGGAGGAAGTTACACAACGCAGAACTGCACGCATTGTATTCTTCACCTGACATAATTGGGAACATTAAATCCAGACATTTGAGATGGACAGGGCATGTAGCAAGTATGGGCGAATCCAGAAATGCATATAGAGTGTTAGTTGGGAGATCGGAATGAAAAAGACTTTTGGGGAGGTCGAAACGTAGATGGAAGAATAATATTAAAATGGATATGATGATAGAGACTGGATTAATCTTGCACACGATAGGACCGATGGCGGGCTTATGTGAGGGCGACGGCAATGAACATTCGGGTTTCTTAAAAGCCATAAGTAAGTAAGTAAATCATGCGTGAACCCTAGTATAGTATAAAATGAAAGAGTATCCCATAAAGTAGGCAGAATAAAGGTACCCCTTAGGGCACGTAAGGTAGTGGATATTAATTTTATCAATAAATTTTACGTAGTTATTCATGAGAAGAAATAACTCTCTTGAAGTATGATTTGAGACTTCCATGTTGTTCAACATGGGACCAAGGTTCCTGGGTGTCAAGATCTTGTCATAGGTGTATAGATCTGATATAAGGAGAGGAGAGGGGAAGGAGAAGGAAAAAGGAAAAGGAAAAGGAAGAGGTAGAGGTAGAGGTAGAGGTAGAGTCTGTTGTATCTCATACCAGGATTACAAAATATCTTTCGGTAAAGGATCCAACTGAAAAGTTACACATTTCCTTGCGGTACATTATTCCGAATCGTTGGATTTCTCTCTCTTAAGCCACGTTGATAGCAATTACCTTCCACCATTGCTTTATTATTTATGCAACAGACCGCAAATATATAATACGGCGATGCCTATTTGTTTTTATAGACTCTCTCCAATGGATTAGCATCTCATCTGAAATGCTGTTTGTCATATTGATTAAACTCTTTACATGTGATGATTCTAATTGTTTTGTTAGCTGCATACTGATTGCCCATACAAGAGGAGCAACCTACCAATTAACCAAGATATAAAATAATCAGCAGGAAACTGGTATATTTTGGTGGTTTATGTTCAGACATCTCGTGCTCATTCTCTCTCTCTCTCTATCTATCTATCTCTTTCTGCGCTTCTCTATCTCTCTCATCGCGTCTATCCCGGTAATGAATTTGTGGGGTGCTGTTGTATTTGTGGGGGAGGCGGGGTGCTTTTGATTGCGTCGTCTATTATGCACATTGAAGTATAGTAGGTGTGGGTCATCTGGTCAGAGAGTCAGGTTAGCCATGGCAGGTCAGGCTGGTAATGTCTAGTGGGAGGGATGGTTCGTCATCAAATACCAACCGTCGTCTATCCCAATCTATGGGAATTGTTCGTGAGACCTCCCCATGCTAGGGGTGAACAGTGCAGTAAGAAATTATAATTGAAATTTGGGTGCATTCCTAAATGTTATGATTTAAATTATTCTGCTTCTGTTTCGAATACCGTTAAAATTATTCTGGGCGGCGCTGCGGCGAGACCTAGGTAATAAAACCACTAAACGAAAGAAGAATTGTACATAATAAGACAAGATTCATAATAACATAAGATTAAATTATTGTTGTTGTGGTTTTTAAATGTTTCTAGTTGGCTATTTATCTACTTTATATCAACTACTAGGTTATTTAGCATAGTTAGAATTGGTTATAGCGAGATGGTATTTCGCTTCACAATTAGGGAAAACCACAGAAAAACCCACTCTGGTAATCAACCCAAGCGGGGATCGAACCCACGCTCTAGAGTACCACCGGATAAGCAAACAAGTGCGCCAACTGCTTGAGCTATGCAAGTGGGTTGTTTCTTACTTTAAATAAACTTATTTTACTAATGGCGGGTACCTGACTGGTCATTTATTTATGCATATGAAGCCAGTTGTGTAGATTTATCGATTGATTCGTTGCCTAGAGTGCGCAATACAAGAGTGGTCCACGCTACATCTGAAATGAGATGAAGTGACGGAGATGCTACAGTGGAACAGGAGTTCCCGGAGAAAACCCTCTTGTTACTTGGACAATAGGTTTGCACAACACAAGTTAATAAATCGCCTTGAATCGAATTAGAAGTCCAGCGCTCTAGCCATTAGATCACCGGAAAAAGAAACTTATAACAATTATAACATAAATTAGTAGGCAACTTGAAATTAATGAAAAAAAAAAAACAAAAACAAAAAGCCTAACACTGATATTGTGTTCATTTCTGGACTCAAGATATAAATCAACCACCAGATTTCCTGTCTGAGAAATCGGAAGGTGAACGTATCACCTTGAATTCCAGAAATTGCCATTCATTTGTGGCGATTTGAGATGCATAACTCACAATTATTCGTCGCGAAACTATTCGTCTTATACAGTTAGTAGTCAGTGTGTTGTACCAATGTCACAATGAACATTGTGATGAGTCGTGTCTTCTGAACAGATCGTAGTAAGTACAGTAAAATCTTACCCTCTATAAAAAGGAAACTTGCACAAACCAAAAATAAATTTGGGAACGAAATGATTTGCTACTTAAAATAATACTTTAAAGCGAAAAACTGCCTAACGCGAAAACGAAATCATTTTTGGCTACCATATAGGTAAAAAAACTGACAAACGGTTAATTTAAAGCGTAACTGTTGCTAAATTCTTTCAAACCATTTTAAATTTTGCGATAATACTGTACGAAGCATGACATAATTTTTTTGTGTGACTGTACATGCAATGATCTGGAAGACTTTCGCTTTTCTTTGTCAGGTGTTGGGGGTGAACCTTATCTATCCATGTCACTATTCTGTGCTTTTTATCAAGGACCCCGGCAGGTTACTAACCTCCTGTACAGTTACTTCTTCCAACCCTCTTGCATTTTCTTTCATTTATTCTCAGTTTTGTGATAAGCCAATACAGTGATAAAGGACAGAGCGAGTAGAATAAAACTGTGAATAATTGTAGCGTAGTGTCAATTTAGTTTCACATTTCCGTTTATTTATCCTGAGTTTTGTGTTAATATACCAATACAGTGTTAAATAACAATGCGAATAAAGTAAAACTGTGCTATTTAATAAAAGAACCTAGATGACCAGTTCTATCATGGAAGAGTGGCTTCATAATTTTAATGGAGCAATGAAACGTCAAGGTCGTAAGGTCATACTGTTTTTCTAGACAATGCTACCTGCCATTCAAGGATTGATTTATCTAACATGAAGTTAATCTATTTTCCATCAAACACAACTTCAGTTACACAACCGATGGATTAGGGCGCAATTTACACTCTGAATTGATGCAGGACGCGAAGGAAATCCTACAACGTTCCCTAAAAAAAAAAGTCGCGGGAATGCACTTTAAAATAAATGTGGGGGCCAAGAAATTAGGGCGCAGAGAGAGGGAGAGAGAGAGAGACAGAGAGGTTGCAATTACGTAAGTTAATAATTATGAAAATAAAACCTACTTTGTATGTACTGTAGTAAATTTTATTTCAAATTATTTCTTCATTTTCTTCTTTCTACAGTGAGTATAGTCCTATTGCAGTAATCTATTCTTAGTTTTGCCATAACTCAACCATTTGTAAAACGAAAACGGGAAAAAATTCTGGAACGATCACGTTTCGTTTTATGAAGGTTTTACTGTACTACATTTGTTATTTTCGTTCAAACATAGATAGACCTATATTCAGTCCTAATTGAATAATAATAAAGAGAAATAGCACCCAGTGGGTATTTAGGTATTTAGTCTTTGCTATAATGTGTCAGAGTCTTCTTCCTTTATCTTCGCAATTGAAGACCGCCACAAAAATTCAACAGGTACAAAGAGCTTGTAGGCGAAGGTTATGCGGGTTTTAATCTGATCTGGGACGATTGCAGGTATTATGTAGTTTTTCTGAGAAGTTTCCGAACTCGTAGTTTGAAAATTGTTCGGTGTAAAAGAGTTAACGGAACTCCGACTACATATTTTGCACTCCCAATTGCTTTTCACCTGACCGTGCATATTGATGGTCATGAATTTCAATCAGTTGGAAAATTAGCTCTGCTAGAGGCGTGCTTTTAGAACAAGTGTTAACCAAAGTTGTATTGAAAGTTTCTCAATTTTGTGATACCGAAGTATGAAAGATAAACCAACAAGTGGAACACAGAAGTGACACCAGAAAGTTTACACTAAGTTGGATTGTGATGTATTCTCCCTCTAAATCACTGCGGTTTTGTCGCTGTAAGAAAGATCTTTTTCGGTAGATCACGGGACAATTTAATGCTCGAAACCACTGGTTTACTCTGGTAGGCCTAGATGTTACGCCCAAAGAATACAGAGAACATGTTGACTAGATCCGTTGAATAAGAAAATTCGCAGTCAAAATTAATCTTAGACGACAAAAAATTGGTTGCATTTCAATTGGTACATTAATTCTGAGATCACGGAATTATAGAACGTTAAGAATCTCCATGTATAGTATCATTCATATTTCACTTACAGAAATTTAGATTGTGATGTATCATTTAGCAGACTGCCCACTTGCGAAATAATTTATTTTTCTAGAATACGTCAGTATTTTCATACATCATAATGAGCTCATGTCAGTGATGGTAGAGATGTTAGTAGATGTTTACTTAATGGCACTTAATCAATGGTTTAAGTATGCCTTATCTTATGATGCTTATACAGAGTGAAAGTAATATAACTGTTCAGGTTTTAACAGCTTATTCCTTGGATAGAGTACGACAAAAATTTCTAGTGTCATAATAGTACCGGATAAATACCTTTTCACAGAAAACAAAATTATTTTCCCCTAATTATTAAACACTATATTACTGTATTTGATAAGTACTATCCGTATTATTCTGATTTCTACACTTATCATAAAAATGATAACGAATGATTATGCCTTTGCAGTTTTTCAATAAAGTGAACGGTTTTCTTGCAAATTAGCCTACATTAATTTAATACATATCATTACTTCTTGCCATTAAGAAGTCTGGCAACCACACAGATGTGACTAAGGGACAGAATTCTGCTGTCCAGACCGAGTGCGTGTGTGCTTTCATACATGAACCGACTAAGCGCTGTTTCCAAACTCCGCAGATTTTCAGCCTAATTTTGCAATTAACCATGAACTCAGTTACAAACGAATAATAGATTTTATAATTTATTTTAATATATTCTATTACCGCTTTCAATCTGCACAATTATATAACTTTCTATCTATATAATAATAATAATAATAATAATAATAATAATAATAATAATAATAATAATAATAATTAGTGGCGCGATAGTCTACAAAGAGCCGAGCAGCCGGCTGCTGGTCTCACATCCATGTCTCAATAGAGGTGAACGATTATCCAATGTGAAGGTATCATGTGGTCAGCACGATGATCCTCCCAGTCTTTACAGCTGGTTTTCGTAACCGGATTTCGCTACATGTTGTAGCTACCCAAATTCACCACGATAAAGGTGAGCACCGATCCCATACACTAACCGAAATTTCATTAGGCAATTCCTTCCCATTGACAGTTTATCTAACCACTGCGTTTTCCGTAACCCGAATCCTAGGTATTGATGCCTTAGCTTAGACCACGACGCTACTGCATAGGACTTTCGATGTTTGCCGTACCATACAATAAAGACGTGGTTAGAATTGAGCCTTTTGAATAAAATTAGAAGTTTTAATCCATAATGTTGATAGTAACACATGCAGTTATTATTATTAGAAGCAGCTATTTACGACACTAATTTAGTAATTAAATTAATTTAATACCATATTAGTTATAAGGTTATACTATGAAGTAATGTAACGGAATTAAAATATTCATACATATTGAAAATAGTATGCAAACTCAAAGTTAGAATTTCTTGTTGTTTAGTCAACTGTCCGAAGACAGGTCTGAATCTCACAAGTGATACCAACAAGGCGCTGCTTATGAGGCAACTAGGCCAGGGGATAATGGGGTAGAGTGGCCAGTTCCTTTCCCCTCCATTGCAGACATCGCCGATTAGCCACATATTACACTAATCAGACTTCAGATGCATAGAAACAATTGTTCTTCCTCTGACACATAATATTATCTGTTCTTTCTACGCAACGTAATATCATTCTATGATTTAACTGAGCGAAACCTGTTTCCTGCCGACGACCTATATTATTCGCAACATGGTAAAGAAATTGAACTGTTGTAAAATGTTTAAGGAGTATAGAGTCTAATTATTAAACGCATTATCTATATTGTTTGGGACTTCAATGTTGGCAACTCTACCTCATATGTTAGCGTCTGTAAATATCATGGAAGTGTACTGTTGCAGCAGAAGCCGTAAACAATAAGACACATTAAATCTACAGTTCACGTGTGTTTTAACCATCAATCGAGCTACCAAGGCCTCAAAATATATTGTGCTCAATTTCTTTTTGTACTACCGAAATAATCCAATTCTAAGTTTTGCAGTAATTGTCCAGAGATATTTTACTCGGCGCATAGCTCGTATTTCGCTATTTATTTTCTTAAATAAATGTAAACTAATGACATTACAATGTCTATATTGTAAAGTTCAGTTCCTAATAAATTTTTAATTGAATCAATACAGACTGTCTCTTCAATAATTTGACTTCTATCGTAGTACGCAGCAATTACTGCATGTGTGATTTTACGAATATTGAGTTAACACAAAAAAATTAAAGTTATGATTTCAGAGTTGGAGGTTAAGCCGATTAAGCTGATGTTATTATATTACCGGAATTCTGTTTTCAGATCATTGCATCTGAATATAGCATACAATTTCAATTTTGGTTTTAATATCTGTACACACTATAAAAACAAAATGACATCATACAATTTTGATACTATGTTGCTGTGTTATCAAACCTGCTATTAACGCATATTTAAAATCTTTTGGTGCATAAGATTTGCTGATGATATGGTGGTGTTAGCAGAAGAGGATATGATAATAAGGAATATTCTACTGAAGCTAAACGACAGCTGTGAGCAGTATGGAATGAAGATAAATGCCAACAAGACGAAGACTATTGTCAAAGAAAGAAAAGTAAAGAAGGTAAACTTTCGAATTATAAATCAGACAGTAGAGTAGTAGACCGTTTCAAATACTTGGGGGTGTATTATAAGCGATAACATGAGCTGCTGCTAGGAAGTCAAAAGGAGAATAGCAATGGCGAAGTAAGCTTTCAGTAGAAAAGGGATCTTCTGCAAACCTCTGGAGAAAGAACTAAGGAAGAGACTAGTGAAGTGCTTTGTGTGGGGTGTAGCATTGTATGGGGCAAAAACATGAACATTACGATGAAGTAAGCGAATAGAAGCATTTGAAATGTGCATATGGAGAAGGATAAACATTTAGAGTTCAGGTCCACGATGTAAAGTTTAGAAGTAATTGGTTTCGAAATGTATTGCTTTCGAAAGTTTTGAAGTTTACATAATAATAATAAGAAGGCCATTTCATTGACAAATTTTGGATTTATTTATGCAAAAAAAGAAATGTTTAAAATCATAACATGGCCGCTATTTCTTTCTAATCGTCAGTAAATCCTTCGGCTGAAATATAAGTATTCACGACAAATTCCTACAAGTGTTCTACATTCCTTGAGAAAATTTGCTTGTGATTCTTACGTATTAGAAAGCCGGTGATATTTTTATTACCGGAATCGGCAGGTATGGTATCGGATGGCGGTGAATGCCACATGTTGGGTAAATGCAGTCGTATGATATAATTTTCTATAATGTTTTTCAGCCTATTTTTTTTTTCTTTTTTCTTTTCGCTCATTCCTCGTCTAGTTCTCTCCTTGTATTTGAGACTGGCATTTGTAACGTATTATATTTCCATAAACTACTCTTTATAGAGATTTCATCACTTAGATTAAAATTATATTTCTCTTCGTAAGTAACAGTTTCTCATTTAATAATAGGAAATGGTAGGGGACGTATTAAATTCTTCTAGATATGATTCCTAGAAGTACGGCTAATATAGAAATATATTTTATTATATTCGATCACGGATTTCATGATGTTGTTTACAATAATAAATTTTTTAGAGTAGTGTAGAATTAGCTAAATAGGACCATATTTTACTAGAAATTTAGTCATAAATATTACACATTTAAGTAAATGTTCGGGAAAGGAATTGAAATTTTACGTGTCATCTGTAGTAACATGGCTGTTGAAAGACGTCAGCGCTGTAGCAAGGGCACCTCAGATATAATAAAAATCCTGATTTCTGAAAGTCAAAAACATAGTCTATTGTTATTTATGCTCTTCATCGTTGCAACATGTTTAATTTAATTTTTCCGAGGAAGCCGTTATCCTTAGTAGGCTATTGATCGTATAAAAATTATCAACTTTCCTTCAGAGAATTTTCTTGTAATGGCCGTATCTGTAACTCATGTGAATTTAAAGTATATCATATATTTGGTAGTAAGAATATTAATAATTTTAAAGTTGTTTATTTCTCTGACAACCGTTTGTACTGTAATCCTATTGCTTCGGCTTATAAGATTTTACATTAGTTCCTAAATCTCCAAACGAATTCTTAATTTATACATTTAAAAGCTTTTCTTTTTCGCACTATACATAACTTATATTGCAGATTCATCAGTTCCTAAATCATTAATTAAGTAGGTATTTGGGATATTTCATAGTCGAAGTACATATGATCTCCACTCGTAAATTAATAGTGATGTAGTGAAAAAGCAATTCAACATTCTCTCTAGTGTTAGACAATTTATGAACGTACATTAAGAAGGATATTTAATAAATCTCGTTTAAAGTAGTTTAGTTTAACTTATGAAATCGTTATAATAATAATAATAATAATAATAATAATAATAATAATAATAATAATAATAATAATAATAAAAAATAATAATAATAATAATAATAATAATTAATAATAATAATAATAATAAAAATAATAATAATAATATTTTATTGCCAGAACAAAGATACATATTGATTTTTTTTATATAAGAACTCTCTAGCACCCCCAGAAAGAGGGGCATTCCAAGTAAGTTAATGTTACGACACTGTATTGAATAATAGAGTAGAAAGTAATAAAAGAAAAAAAAAACAAGAAGAAAAAACACATATCACAATAATTGAACTTTAAATTTTCTCTGTTAACAGAAATTTTTAATAGATTTTTTAAAATAAGGAGCATTAGCAAATTGTATGTTTGGGAATTTATCTATTATCATGTTAGAAAGTCTTGGACCGAAGTTGCTACTGTGATTATATGCTACAATTATAGTTCATTTAGGAACTGTCAAGCATATGTTGTCTAATCTTTTGGTTTTATATTTATGTGAATATAAATTAAATATGTTTCGGTTTTATGTACGAAATTCAGTAATACATTGTTATAAATTTGATTGAGGTCAAAGACTTTAAATCCTGAATACAGCAGCTCTGAAGGATAATCAAGAGTTTTATTGAGGCATATTTTTATTATTCTTTTCTGTAGCAGAGTTATTGGCATTAGAAAGCTACTATAAGCGCTACCTCATCCTATAATGCGTATTGTAATATAGCTTGTACTAATGCGAGAAAATCAGTCGTAAAGTATGGACAGCCAAGTAATTTCGTAGGATAACAAAATAGTGAATAATTTTTCTTAATCTATTGCACAGAAAAATAACATGTTTATTCCAACGTAAATGTTGGTCGATTATTGTTGCGAGATATTTATCTTAAGATTCATTTAGAATAGGACAGTTACAACTATTAGAAGAACAATTGGATAATAATGAGATAATGAGAGAATGATAATTATTATTATTGGTAACAGTAATAATAATCATAATAATAATATCAATATTAATAATTTTCCAATTAAATACGTTGACGGAATTTTCTCCCTTCATTGAACGAGTTTGAGATACATCACTGTTATACTTTGGACGAAATATTTATGTAATTTTGGTGAAGGGAAAACATTATCGGATACAATGATTTATGTTAACAAATGTTCCTCTGTCATGTGTTTTTAATTTCACACAAAGCTACATTGCAGGAATGCTACTTTTATCGCCAATTTCTGTTCGTCGATGTAGTCTTCAGCGTCTACGAAACTTTAATCTTGTCGGCCTGTCATCAGCTCACTGAACTTTCAATTATCCTCGTCCGTAGTCCATAAAAATAATAATGTATAAACATGGCATAGCAAAAAAATTTGAATAAGAGGAGTAATATAACGTGATATTAAAATGTAATATCTTCGTCATTCCAGGAGCGCCAGGTGTGTCCTACATTAAATAAAAATCATTACTTTCACTGCGTGCTTATTAAATTCTGTGAGATCCTCTTGGATCTGTGTAGTAATCCCGCATGTAATTTGAGTTCCCTTCTTCTACTTCTTGTTAATAATAATAAACAAAAGGATTACCTCAGTCCTTCGTTTCTAATTTAATTTGTTCATTTTATTGCATCTTGTTGTCAACGTTTGTACCATCTCTCTTATTCTTATTGTGGACCTTGGAAGATCGGAATTTGTTAAGCTTTGTTTTAAAATATGGAATATATGAAGGTTCACAGCCATAGTGGGCCAAGTGCCATTTATTAAAAACGGAGTAAGCAAGGGTTAAAGTTAAGTGGATACCATAGTTTAATGAAGACTGACATATCATTTAGTTGGAATTTATATACTTTATATTACTTGTTATATGTTTCCACTGAATTATGGTAATAACTTCAGTTTAACCCTTGTTTTCTAAGATTTTAGTAAATGGCGCTTGGCCCACTATGGTTCTGAATCCTTCATACAAAGACAAATTAATGCTACGGAACGGAAATAAGGTGGCATATACAAGTACAAAGTCGAAAAATTTTGTCTTTTTTCTTTTTGTTGATTGGAATTTCCTCAATAAAATCGTGAAAAAAATTAATATCTGTAATTCTTTTCAAGTTATGATCTAAATCGTGAGACTGTATCGGCTGACTTGGCCATTTAAATGTGGACAAAACTCCTCACCTTCGGTAAGTTTAGCACACAGTTCTCATAACTTGAGTTTTCCAAATCTGTTTTCCTCAAAACTCACATTTTGAGAGGTATATTTATGAAATGTTATATGAAAGTGTATTTCATACTGTAGAACAAACCATACAATTTTGTTATGATTTCAAGTTTTTTTCGTTATTAATTTTATGTAAAAAATAAATTTTACAATTCATGGCAAAATAATCACAGAAAAAATATTTACTATTTATATATTCAATGATACTGGCAGAATTGTGAAAATATTCATTATGAATGGAATAGAGAAGAAAACGTTTAAAAATAATCAGAATTGTACGAGATAAAGAAATGAAGTCCCTACACAAATTGAACTCCTCAATTTAAAAATACAATTACCCTTAACAAAAGTATTTTGGATTCTACAAAATTGTTTGTACGAAATAGAAATACAAAAATTGTAAATTTATCCTTTGAAGAGGTGGAAAAATTCAAATATCTTGGATAAATAGTAACGAACATAAATAATATTTTGAAGGAAATTAAACTCAGAATAAATATGGGAAATGTGTGTTATTATTCGATTGAGAAGCTTTTGTCATCCAGTCTGCTCTCAAAAAAGCTTAGTTAGAATTTATAAAACAATTATATTACCGGTTGTTTTGTATGCTTGTGAAATTTGCTAAGAGGAATGAAGTTACAGGAGAATGAAGAAAGTTACACAATGCAGAATTGCATGCATTTCATTCTTCACCTGACATAATTGAAGGGCTTGGTGAAAGAACCAGGTAACTCCATTTTTGAGCTAAAATGAGTTACACATTGATTGCGAAAGAAAAAAATCCTCTTTCTTTTGGTCTAACACGCAGACAGCTTCATACAATAGCCACTGAGTTGCAGACTGGAAGGACCTGCCTTTGTCATGTGTTTGGTGGAAAAATCAAGCAGATCCTGGAGCTACCTGGTTTCTTCACCAAACAGTTCGAACACTTCCCTGTAGATGCCAATACATATTGGAGAACTTCCAGGATGCTACTACACTGCCTACAGATCTTTCGCAAGAGGTCTCAGTGTTTGTAAAAATGGCCAGCGTAAGTGATGTGACTTTTGTGCATCAAAAAGTGAGTTTGTACCTTCTGAAGACTCTTTATCCGATAGTTACAATGAAGTACAAACAAAGAAAAGAAAGCGCAATCCAATGAAGTGGGCTAGTAATGCCAAAAAAGCAAACAGAAACAAAGGCATGGCTTATATTACCAAGGCAGGAAAATCTGTTCCCGCCCGTTCTACAGGACTTCCGTGTAAATGTAGTAAACAGTGCTTTAACAAAGTGCAAGCTGACATGAAAATGGAAATTTTAGTTTCATTCAATAAACTTGGTGATAAAGAGAAACAAGATGCCTATTTGTGTGGATTATTGACAGTACGCAATATAGCTCGACGACGTCCAAAATCTGGTACCGGTGTTCCACGGGAGCACACCTACTTATACAAGGTAAGAGGACAGTGAAGCAATATTATATGTAAAAAAAATATTTCCTTTATCACACGGTGTAATATGGTAGTACCTTTAAACGTTATCATATTATACAGTGCTATGGTAACATTTCACTCTTTTTGGTTAGGTAAGAGACGGGACTACAGAACTTCTAGTATGCAAAACTGCATTCTGAAGTTTGCATGGGATTGACAAGAGCAGAGTTGAACGTCTCGCGAAACACAGAATGTCACAAGTCCACCCGACTTGCGAGGAAAACATGGAAATCGACCACATGCTGTTTCAGAAAACTGTATAGCTCAAGTTGACCAACATATACGAAGTTTCCCTCGCAGAAAGTCCCATTACAGTCGTACAGATAACGTAAAAAAGTACTACTTGGCAGCATATCTGAATGTGAAGAAAATGTATCATTTGTACTTGCAGAAGCACGAGCCAAAAGAATATTTGAAGTTGCAATCGGGATTGGCGATAAAACCTAACATATCATACGACTTTTACTATAGGTATTTTGTCTCTAATTTTAATATGTCGTTTGGAAAACCACGTACAGATACGTGTCAAACGTGTGACCTAGTGGATAAAAATATTATGTACGCTGAGTCTGAAGAGGAAAAAGGAAAATTAAGAACAGAAAAAGAGCTCCATCTGCGGAAGGCTCAAGTGTTCTATACTTTACTGAAAGAAAAGTCGAAACTAGCTAAAGAGAATGTGTATGCTGAAACTATATGTATTGACTATCAACAAAATCTTGAACTCCCCAAAGTTCCTTCTAGTGATGTCTTTTATAGTCGACAGCTAGCTATGGGAATACAGTTTTTGCATTCACGTTGCTAATACACAAAAAAGTTATTTTTATATGTATGATGAAAGCATAGGACGGAAGAATGAAGTTGTAAGTTTCATCCATCATTTTGTAAGCAGTACACTCGACAATAACGTCACTGATCTCCATGTATTTTCTGACAACTGTAGCGCTAAAAATAAAAATCATACGATCATGCAGTATTGTTTCACGCGAGTGCAACAGGGCATATTAAAAAACATATACCATTATTACCCTGAACCAGGACACAGTCTTCTGCCCTGTAACCGTTCTTTCGGACTGGTTGAAATACAAAAACGGAAACATGAGAGAGTGTATGTACCTAGTGACTGGCATAAGATTGTACGGACAACTTCCAAAAAATTTGTGGTCGTTCAGGCTACTCAGAATATGATTTTCGATTTCACAGGGCATTTCAAAACCTTATTTAAAAGAAATGTCCTAAATCAGAACAAAGAGAAACTTGCTATCTCCCAGTACAGACTTCATTATGAACATAATAGAAAAGAGGTTGTTCAATGTAGTAAAACACTAGAGGGCCTAAAAGTATCAGAATTTGCCATAAAACACACCAAAGCTTCCTCGTCATTGAGCGTATTCCGAATCTCACCGGTGAGCAATCCGATGGCATCACGGTGTTCCGAATTCCACCGACGACGTCATTGATGCTCCACCGGTGTCGCACCGGTGCCATCAACTTGCAGAGGTGGTGGCAGTCTCCATCAGCCTCCATCAGTGAATCTGATTGGTTCTTGTATAGGGCGGGAATTAGCAGACGAATAACATCGTGCACTATTGTGTCATGGCGGTGTGTTCTGCTTTAGTTCTGCTATATTGTTTGTAATGAGCACAACGTAAAAGCAATATGTTAATGGTTTATGAGCGAACATGTCAACGGACCAGTTATCACTGCTGGTTCAAGAAATAAATTGTTTATGCTATCTTTCCTTTGAACGAGATGGGTGTACGAAAATTTCGCAACATTTTGCTAGCGTAGCACTGACAACAACTTGTACAGTCGCCATGACAGCATCGATCCTTCCAGCATTTTTGTTCCTTATTTCGCTGCAACGTGACGTCAATGATGCCACCGGACCGGTGAGATTCGGAATACGCTGATTTCCTTCTGAAAATCTTTATAAGTCTGCTCTGCCAATCAAAGCAGCCAAATTTAATGACGTAATGAAGTTAGCAACAAAGTATGTTCCTTCTTCTGACATGTGGTTTTACAATGCTTTGTTATCTGACAACTTGTCACAGGGTGACACCGCCTTGTCCGAGTCGGATAATGAGTGAGACATTTTGGAATCTGCGCAAAATATGTGTATCACATACAAATCTAGGCTTCGAGATATCAGAAAGTAGAACTGAAATATTTATTTTATATTTATTGATTTGTGAGTGTGGAACTTTGTCGAGTATACCTTTTTGTATTATTTCATATTTGATGATTAATTTGTAATTGAAGTAATTTTGTTTGCCATACATTTTACAATGTAAGCTCTAAATATTTCAAATTATTGTTATGCCGTATATAATAATGTAGTGCTTCTGAAATACCAGGAATCTTTACAATAAATTGACTATTTGAAATGGAAAACAAAAATCTTGGTTCTTTGGTGAAATAACCAGGTAACTCCACCAATTAAAATATTTAATTACAGGTGATGGTTTTGTGATATAATTTTACTTTCAGTACAGGAAAGAGTATTCACATCTGTTCTACAAGTGTTTCAAATCTGAGACTCATGGAAAGCATACTGATTTTTTTATTCACTTTTCTTTGATTATCTCAAAATGAACTAGAATGGAGCTACCTGGTTCTTTCACCAAGCCCTTCAATTAGGAACATTAAATCCAGACGTTTGAGATGGGCAAGGCATGTAGCACATATAAGCGAATCCAAAAATGCATACAGTGTTAGTTGGGAGGTCGGAAGGAAAAAGACCTTTGGAGATTCCAGAGTTTTGTTTCACATTACCAATATTAAAAACACCAATTGCAATGTATCAAACCGTACACAATTAAATCCATATGAAATAATTCTGAAGATATTGAAAGTTTAAGTTGAACTGCGAATGGATAAATCCATCTAGTGCCAAACTTAATCTCGCAATTTTAGCCTTCGGCAGCTATGGAAGCAATCATTAATGTTGACCACGAGGTAGATTGGGAGATTACATTTTTGTGATATTATCGGATAGTCACGTGTGGTTTGAAACTCTCCAATTGGTCTCCACGTTCGCCTAGGTCTATCAATTATATAGATTATTTTAGTGTGATTAAATAATGGACAAACTTTACAGCACTAAAATTAGAGGCATTGAGGAAATGGTTGTAGGATGAGTATATTTGAGAGAAAGGTTCTGAGGACGATATACGGACCAGTAAATGATGAGGGCAGTTGGAGAAAAAGATATAACTATGAATTATACCAACTTTTTAAAGAACCAGATGTTTGCAGAGAAATTAAAGCTAGGAGAGTCAGGTGGCTGGGCCATATCTGTAGGAAGGATGAAAATGATCCTTGCAAGAAATTGACTCTCACTATACCTTTTGGCACCAGAAAAGTAGGGAGACCTCAGCTAAGATGGCTGGATGAAGTGGAGAAGGATATAATAGCAGCAGGTGTTAGAGGATGCAAAACAAAGGTGTTAGATCGAAGGACATGGAAAAGCATCGTTGGGGCGGTCAAGGCTGGAACCCGGCTGTAGAACCAAAGAAGGAGAAGACGAGGAAATGGTATCCTACCCAGAATCATTGCAAGACCGGTATTGCATTGCTGTCTTATGGGTTAATTTTCAGTTTATGGGGTGCACGATGGGCCATTTGTGCTTAAGTGCTATAGTGGAAGTCTACATCCTTATTTTTTTAAGAAGATCTGATATTCCACAATTTGGAAACTGTTAATACGTTGATAACAAAAATGTTCGACACTACTTGAAAATTGAATATTGCGAAGATATCCCACGAGTCGCCAGAATTAAGATTTGGAATTCCGTTAAGCTTGTGTATATGTGTTGTAGGAGTGATGTCTGTAAATATATAATTATTGAGTTTTAATTAAAAAAAGCATAAATTATCGGTAGGCCTATTTTAATATAGGGATACAATGTTCAATAAACTATTCCGAAGTTATCAAGGAGAACTGCACTTTCAAATTTCTGGCTAAGCCTTAGGCATAATACATGGGCAAACACGCATTGAAGTGGCATCAATAGTGACCTATAGTGCAAGTTATGCAAACAGCTAGAGGTGATGGACGGAAGCCATTTGCTCAGATGTACTGCCTTAGTTGGTAATTAAGATATTGACAGTTGACTGGCAAGCATGGAGATGAATGGATAGATGAAACTTAATGTTCTCACCACAGCAATTGGTGTACATGCGTGTAATGTATATTCTCTCATTTTAAATTTTACATGAATTGCATCAGTTATGTTTTTTTGTTATATTATCAAATAAAATCTCATTTGTGAGTAATTTTTAACTAATATTACCCAAAAGACATAAATCAATAAAGTTATTTAGCATACTTTGTACAGTAGGACAACAAATCTTCGTTTTCTATAGCCTATAGCGTAAAACAAACATTACTTATAATCAGGGAAAGGATTTATATGTAAATACATATTTACTTATAAAGCTAATATAATTTATATTTTGCATTATCTTTATGTTTCACAATGTGTAGGGTTGAAAAATCCTACTTTTATTTTCCATATTTTTCCATATTTTAGAGTTTAGTACATATTTTCGTTAATTTCCATATATTTTCCATATTTCATATAAAACAGTCCATATTATATTAGGTTTAACAATAAAACAAAACAAAATTCCATTAACTTTTAAAAATACATTTCAACAATAGAGATTTAAACACATGTTCAGTAATCCCTTTAACATCAGAGTTATTTGAAAATTAGCAGTCCTATCAACAATGGGAAAGTAAGTTACAAAACTGTATTAATTTAATTTAAAATTTTTAACAGACTTCAGTTGTGCAGCTCAACAGTTAAATGCCAGTCAGAGTACACATAGGTTCAGTTTTGTAAATCATACTATAAAGACGGTAAATATGCCAAAAGTACGTCATTCAGTCAATTTAAAATCAAAACTAACAAGTTACATTTCAGAATTTAAAGAAGATGGTTTATCAACTGACAATAAAATATTATTTTGTAATTTGTGTCAGTGTGCAGTATCATCTACACAAAAGTTCCTGGTGCAACAACACATTACAACTAGTAAACATCAGGCCAACAAACAACTAAATTCCAAGCAGAGACAATTGTTTTTAACACAACCAACAACATCGAATGTAAGATCTGAGTTTAACATCGACCTGTGCCGTTCTCTCATCTCTGCTGATATTCCTCTCTACAAACTAAAGAATAAGGTCTTCAGGGAATTCCTTGAAAAATATACTCAACATACAATCCCGGATGAGTCAACACTTAGGAAGACGTATGCTCCATCCATCTACGATGAGACAATACAGAAGATAAGAGATGAAATTAAAGATAGTTCAATTTGGGTTTCCATTGATGAGACTCCCGACAAAGAAGGTAGACTTGTTGGTAATGTAGTTATCGGTTTGTTAAGTGAACAATATTCTGAACGAATTCTTTTACATTGTGATGTTCTAGAAAAGTGCAATAACAAAACTATAGTTAAACTGTTCAACGAAGCTATGGGTATCCTGTGGCCAAAGGGTATTATGTACGATAATGTGTTATTCTTTATTAGCGATGCTGCCCCTTATATGGTCAAAGCTGGACAAGCATTATCTGTTGTATATCCTAAATTGACTCATTTTACTTGTGTGGCGCATGCATTTCATCGTGTGGCAGAAGTGGTCAGAGACAATTTCCCTAAAGTAGATTTGTTGATTTCATCAGTGAAAAAAGTATTTCTCAAAGCTCCCAGTAGAGTTAACGTGTTGAAAGAAATGTACCCTGAAATTCCATTGCCACCAAAGCCAATTTTAACTAGATGGGGTACATGGCTAGAAGCAGTTGAATATTATGCCGAACATATAGACTCTATTAACAATGTTCTCCTTGCATTGGACTCTGAAGATGCAGTCTCAATTGATACTGCGAAAACAGTTACCTGTGACATAAGTGTGAAGAATGACTTAGCTCACATTCAGCATACATTTTCATGCATCATAAAAACGCTCAAAAGTCTCCAAAATAGGTACCTTTCACTATCTGAAAGTTTTGAAATTATAAATAGTACTGTGGAACAACTGAATCGTGGTAGAGGTAAAGTTGCAGATGCAGTAAGAGCTAAGGTGGACACTGTACTTTCAAAAAACCCTGGATATGAAGAACTACAAAAGGTTGTTGCTGTGATGAGTGGTGAATCAACAGTGAAGATTAACTTGGACTTATCCCCAGCAGACATTGTGAAATTGAATTATGTACCAGTTACTTCTTGTGACGTCGAACGCTCTTTTAGTCAGTATAAATCTATCCTCAGAGACAATAGAAGAAGATTCACTTTTCAGCACTTGAAAGAAATGTTTGTAACCTATTGTTATGGTAACAGACAATAAAAATTGTGTTTTGTTGAAACTACATTGGAAGATAAGGTACGTCCATTATATTTTTTGTTTAGTTTGATTAAAATGTACCAATATTTAACGTACATAGTCATTTTTTTATAATTTTAAGTCCATATTTAATTCCATATTTTGGTAAAAATCCATATTTAATTCCATATTTTGGTAAAAATAACTACATATATATTTACATATTTCATATATATTTTAGTCCATATAAATCCGTTCCCTGCTTATAATTCACCAAATAAGACATATTTGATTCTGTTCAAAAGTTGTTGTTTTTTAAAATATATACAGAGTGTAAGAGGCATAGGTGCCGTCCTTTTTACAGTCATCGGGGGCGGTCTACAAGATCAAAAAAGTCCATACAACATAGGGTCAAAACTTGATGGTTTTTCCAGAAAAAAAATATTTCTTCTCCTTATTTTATTTGCGTTGTACTGCTTACATTGTTAGTAAATATACGAAAACATTTACATCAGTAGGTATATCTAGCAAAGAGTTAATATTAGTTTAAGTACATAGTTGTGTGTTCTATTACGTTTTCGTGAAATTAAATAATTTTAATGCTTAAATTTGTTAATATTCTGGCGTGAGAGACGTGGCAACGTGTTCAGCAGACAGTACTCTGCAGTCTGCACAGACGTACGCTGTATATGTCTGCTGAGTTCAATCTCCCTGTCCATAGCTCTACTGTCGAGCGGATGACAATTTGGTACCAGGTATTCGATAAACAACTTACAATGTCATTCATAGTTTAGGAATATCATATGTTATTAATTTTTGGAGAAAGTCGTCGTAATTCAAACGAGGCAAGAAGATGTACCGTTAATGTTTTCCGCAATGAAGGTTACGTAATCGGTGAACTTTTGTAGCGTTTTCTCAACGATTATTAGAAACTAGGAGTCTCTTACCTCGTTTCGAAAATCACACAAACAGAAATTTCTTTAAAAATGACACTGCTTTATGGAACCGGGAGAGATTAAAATGTTGCATTAAAAAAAAAAAAGTTCGTGTGATTTTGTGCAGTAAACCATTATTGTTTATTTTTTAGACGTACAATAAAAAATGGACCAATATTCCCAAAATTTTTAAATAAAATGGAAATTTACCATAAAGTTCTAGTAATGTACCGGTGATTAAAAGTTTGTATTTGCTGTTCGTTTTATGTAAATAACGGTCCGCCCCTGTATTAGAACAGAGCATCTGTTTTGTACCGGTATGTCTGTATCCGCTTGAGCTGTACTATGTACTTGTAAACTTCCTCCTTCCCATCCAGCAACGTTGCCAAACGCCTAATATTATAAACTTTAATAATTAGTTAAATATTGCAATTATAAAAAAAAGTTGTACATTTTTTTCTTCCTTATGACATGAACAATCATCAGTTAAAATAATGGCACTTATACCCCTTACACTCTGTATGTGTGCAAGGGATATGGGATAACGGCAAGCACAGCATGAACTAACTTTAACAGGGAAATATGACTGAGGATTAAAATCAAATGTCATTGACTTATTAGTTTCACGAGTCATCGCTGCTAGAAATCATATAAGAAGTAGTGTTACATTTTCTGTTTCAACACCAAGCGATGGGTCATGGAATGAAATATCATAAACATAAAAAAAAAACAAAATGACTAAATTTTGACTTATTCTGTTTTAACAATCACCGATTCAATTATGTACTGTTAATTTAAATTAAACATCTCTTGAGTTTTATAAATTGTTTTTATACTGTACAATTTTCTTTGTGCGTCATTCACAGATACATTACAGATACATTAATAACATTCATGTAATCGTTCAGTAGAAGATTTGTATTTGGACAGACACAAAAGCTATACATGGTCCGAAGTATATTTCTGAAAATCAAAATAGGAAATACGTTAATTTATTCATAGTGATCTGCCCAAGGGCGGGTCTTTCACTGCAAACCCAGCTTTCTCCAGTCTTTCCTATTTTCTGCCTTCCTCTCTGTCTTCTCATATGATCCATATATCTTAATGTCGTTTATCATACGATATCTTCTTCTGCACGAATTTTTCTCCCGTTCACCATTCCTTCCAGTGCATCATTCAGAAGGCAGTTGCTTCTGAACCAGTGACCCAACCAATTCATTTTCCTCTTTCTCATCAGTTTCACCATCATTCCTTCTTCACCCACTCTTTCCAACACAGCTATGTTTCTTATTGTCTGTCCACTTCATACGTTCCATCCTTCTCCATATCCACATTTCAAATGCTTCTATTCGCTTCGTCGTAATGTCCATGTTTCTGCCCTATACAATGCTACACTCCACACAAAGCACTTCAATAGTATCTTCCTTAGTTCTTTCTCCAGATGTCCGCAGAAGATGCTCCTTTATCTATTAAAAGCTTCCTTTGCCATTGCTAGTCTCCTTTTGACATCTTGGCAGCAGCTCATGTTACTGCTTATAGTACATCCTAAGTATTTGAAACTGTCCACTTGCCCTACTGCCTCATTTAGAATTAGAAAATATTTGTTGATATGAAAATCTCGTAATCGAATTTTCAGTACCATACTTTGGTTCTCTGCATACTTCACGTAGAGATGATTTATATAATTACAAACCCAATATAATGAGCAAAATTATCGCATGAGATATAACAATAGGCGGAATAATAGACATTATTCTGTATTATTTTTCTATTTAACTCTATAGAATGTTAGTAAAGGGTGCGTCAGAAAGAACGGATGGATTTCAAACTATCGATACGCAACGAGGAGAGAGATATAGTGAGGGGGACTACGACTGTTGGGTCAGCCATAGAATGCGGTTTCAGTTGAGAACATGGTGTTGGTCTGACGTACAACGTGCTTTCATCGTAGAGACATTTTTGAAAAATGAAGAGTCTGTGATCGCCACTCAGGACTCATTTCGACATCGGATGTCACGCTAGGATTCCAACTCGGAATACAATTTTGCGGTGAGTGGCTTCATTTCGTATCACAGGTTCAACATTAAACAAGAAATCACCTGGACGAACACGGAGCGAACAGCAAATGTGGAGACAGACACTATGTTGTCCGGCCACCTCAAAGATCAGCCCGCATACATGCTATTGCACTGAGATTGTCCGAGGCTACGGTAAGATCTCGCGCCCTGCGACTTCTTTCTTTGGGACCATTTGAAGGCGTAAGTTTGTAAACATCGATCACATACACTGGACGAACTGAAGACGGCGATTCGTGAAGAAATCGTGGCAATTGCACCAGCTATGATTGTGAAAGTGATGGCGAACATCAGAAAACGCCTCGATGCCTGTATTGAAAGCCAAGGACATCATATGGACGATGTTGTTTTCCATAAATAAACTGCACGTATTGGTGAATATGTTGATAACAATAAATTTTTGATTTGATGAATCCTTACAATTTTCTTGCCATGTGAAATCCACCCGTTCTTTCTGACGCACCCTGTATAAAATGTAGGCTATATGTCTATCTTGTACGTAAATAGTTTAGTTATTAATATATAAGTGTCTTGTTACATTAATAAACACAAAATTACTGTAATTAAGAAATAAATAGCTTTGAGTGATATAACACGACTACTTTGTAAAAATTAACCGACGGATACACAAGGTCTACGTAATTTAACGCGTGGTTAAGAACATGCTGCTAAGCACCAGCTTGTAATATTACAGATCGCACGGGAATAAATCCTAACTTTCCCTTGGGAATGTCGACTAAATTTAACGTATCCAGTTTCACCCTTCGCGATGCTGACTATGCGCCAATGAGCAGATCAAATAGCGCTGTACTGCGTTCCATATGACTTTAGGGAATTGCCGTCGAGGGGTGACCACAGACAGTTGCATTGTCCTCTTACGGAATTCCAGGATAATCCCTCATTGACAAAGCGACATCTTCAATAATTCATTAAATCTCTACCTCGTTAAGCCATGAATGGTTTTCACGGTCTTGGAATTCAATATTCGCTGGACCATGAATGTAATGATAACGGACTCCACGAGGCATCTCAAATCACACGGTTCTAATAGTGGATAATCAAAATGGAATTTATCGTATTCTGTATTCGGTCTGGATTTCTCATTATGCTTAGTATTCAGTTTTCATGATTTCGCCGTAAACAGATTGAATGTCAATTATTTTAAATTCGTAGTTATCAAAGGGAGATAAAATGGCAAAATTAAATTAATCCTCATTTTATAAGCAGAGCACTGAAATTTTAAGAGAATAAAGCGAAATAAAGCTTTAGTGATAAAGAGTTCATTGCCAAATGTAAAAGACAAACTTAGACGACGACGTTAAGGAACAATATAATTTAACTGCAAATGATCGGAATAAGATCTCTTAGGTTAGTATTGAAAGTAAAAGGAATCGAAAGATAAGAGAAGAAACAAGAAAATAAAGTTTCTGACATTTTGCTTAAACGATAAAATGAAAGATTAGAGATTATAGCTGAACTACCTGCATAAAATATAGACCTATGTGAAGAAACATGTAAAATCAAATCTCCAATTAAAGGAATTGAAAGAAAATTAATAGTATAATATGAAACAAGTTTATAATGTTATATTTTATTGCATGAGCTAATGTTTAGGAAATAACTTCGCACAAGTTATGCCGTCATAATACAGGTTCCGGTGATTAAAATTTCCCATTTTAAAAATACTGTAATTGATTTATTGTTTAAAGAAATTAGAAACCCTGGACACTGTCAGACACGTTATATTGTTGAATTTACGGATTATTACCTTATCTTTTGAAAATTACATTCTTAAGATGGCGTCAATACATTGTTTTAATCTTCATTACTTACTTATTTACTTATTGGCTGTTAAGGAACCCGGAGGTTCATTGCCGCCCTCACATAAGCCCGCCATTGATCCCTATCCTGAGCAACATTAATCCAGTCTCTACCGTCATATCCCACCTCCCTCAAATCCATTTTAATATTATCTTCCCATCTACGTCTCGGCCTCCCTAAAGGTCTTTTTCCCTCCGGCCTCCCAACTAACACTCTATATGCATTTTTGGATTCGCCCATACGTGCTAAATGCCCTGCCCATCTCAAGCGTTTGGATTTAATGTTCCTAATTATATCAGGTGAAGAATACAATGCGTGCAGCTCTGCGTTGTGTAACTTTCTCCATTCTCTTGTAACTTCATCCCTCTTAGCCCCAAATATTTTCCTAAGAACCTTATTCTCAACTACCCTTAATCTCTGTTCCTCTCTCAAAGTGAGAGTCCAAGCTTCACAACCATATAGAACAACCGGTAATATAATTGTTTTATAAATTCTAACTTTCAGATTTTTTGACAGCAGACTAGATGACAAATGCTTCTCAACCGAATAATAACACGCATCTTCATTACTCTCTGCAAAGTGTCTGGCGTGACACCAGTAATTTCCTCACGAATTGCATTTGTGACTCTGGTGATATAAGGGAGTCTACGAGCGTAGACCTTAGCCTTCAAGTACCCCCACAAAAAGAAGTCTGATGCTATGAGGTCTGGGGATACGGAGGGTCATTGAATGTCGCCGAACCTGCAGAGAAGTCGCCTGGGAAAAGCAGCACGCAACTTTGTTTGTGGCTGTTAATTTCTGTGTAACCTGCAGTTTATATGAATGGAAATGAAAATCAACGTGCAACTTCTTTGCATGCTTCTATCCGACACATTCAGAATTCAGGAATACCTTGTCACTGAACGACTCGGACTCCTTTGCAAAGTCATTCTCACACATTGAATATTTTTAGGTGTCAGCGCTGTTTTCGTAAGGGCACGAGGTTTGTTTTGAACAGATCCGATTTCATGCCACTGGCTCACCCACCGACTGATTATTTTTCGTGACGGTGCAATTCCACTTTGTCGATTATCGCCAAATATCCGCCGAAACTCTCTCTGTACAACCACAATTGACTTGCTTGATAAATAATGTTCAACGCAGAAAATGCGCTGCTGCAAAGGCCAGCGTTCCATGGCTAACTAAATCCAAGGCCATGATAGACCAAATTACAATGATCAAAGCCTCCCACTTAAATGTTGCATGCATTATTACCAACTTAAAATGGGAAACATTAAATGCCGGACTCTGTAGAATTCACGACGTTTTAGTTGATATGGTGATATTTTACGGCAATATTAAGCACGATTTTCACTAACGATTAAGACTGTTTACAATAATGGAGTAAAAAATACCATAATACTTTTAATTAGGTGAAATTGAATAAACAAAACTTAAGACAAGCATTTAATAAAGAACTATTCCAAAGGGAAAGAAACGCATGACCATCGAAGAGAACTGCTTACATAATTGGACATTCTGGTAAAATTGGGCTTACTGGTTTTCAGAAATAAGCATTTTACAATTGGATAAATTGAATAGCCGCCCAGTACAAGATTGTAACTTAGCAAATATGAAATTCTTCAAAAAGGGGGGGGACACATTGCACTGTATATTCTTTTAGTTTTTTAGAGCAAGGTTGGTAATCAGACATGTGTGATGATTTTAATACGAGTATTGCATTTCTGAGCTGGACGTTTTATGAGTAAATGAGAGCTCTGATTTTTTAAGGATTCTCGGGGGTGTTTCAATAACAATATGACAGTCTAATGGCAAAGATTTAGTCCACAATAGAGCATTGCATTTCTACTCGGTCGCGCGCAGCCTTGTTTAATGTGAAGAAAATTTAATTAGGAACGGAAAGTGACCAAATCTTCGGTATACTAGTATTCTGTCACATTATAACCACAGTCTAGTATATATAGTCACGAAGCTCAATACGTAGTAAATATCCATTCATAGATAGTTGCTAACCACTAGGATCGCTAATATCGCCTCATTAAAGACAATGCGAAATAGTACCGGCACAGTCTATTGTTCCTAGCACCCTCACAACTCAAGCATCGTGACTGTATATATATATTAGACTGTGCTATAACGTATTCTGTCGATTGGTGCCCTCGTAAAGGCAGACGCTCTATAAAGCAAAGTGTGCAACAGTCCGTTACGCTTGGAATAAACAGAAACATTAACTGTTATTCCTCTCTCCTACTGAAATTAGTGCGTTTCTCGAGTAGAAAAAATATAACATCAAAATTATACCCGTTAGCGGAAAACGTTAAGCACCGACTTTCCAAACCGGATAAGCGAGTTCAAAATTAGGTGCTTCAAATGGGATTTATGATAAAAAAATTTGGTCTAGTAGAATAATTTGTCAAGGTGCTGTCGCTCTTCTAGCATTAGTTCATCCTTTTCCCGCCAAAATTGCAGGAATATTGCCCCATTAGAATGTAGTCGGTCTTGCTACTCAGAATCTCTACCACATCCTTACAAAAATAGTGACTTCTTATCGACCTAGCCGAAATCGTGTAGCATTTTTAACTTTATGAAGCTGTGCTGGAAAGATTGTATAAAGAAAGAATATTGCTAATGCTGAAAGACTTCAGAAAGGGAAAAAACAACTAGCTGAGAAGAAACTGCATATTGAATGATGCACTGGAAGGAATGATGAACGAGAGAAAATTCCCGGCAGAAGAAATCAGATGATATTAAGATGGATCATATACGGAGACTAAGAGAAAGATAGAAAATAGGAAAGATTGGGGAATGCTGGGTTTGCTGTGAAAGATCTGCCCTTGGGCAGAAAACTATGAATGAATCAGTCAGTCAGTCAATTAATCAATGTTATGCAGATCGTTTCTATTGCGATAGTGATCATAGAGTCCTAAGACGTCTCTTGGTAGCAGGTTGATGAGTTTCACAAATGTGTAGAAGTTTCCGCTATTGTTAGGGGCCATTATCCATTTGTGTCATTTCTAGCCTGGGCATGTACTGCAATCTGTTACCGTCATCCATCATAATACAAACGTCTCCTATTGCAGGATATAGGAATGTCAAAATGGAACAATGGGTGGTTTCCGATAGAGAAGTGTAAGCCTATATACCGTCATGTTCTCAATGCTACTATTGTCATAACTCTCTGTCATTTTATTGCTTTATTTTTTTTATTGTAAAATATTCATGTTGTATACATGATGCGAAATCTTTGAGAATAGAGAATAAATGAATAACAAATTAATTTCTATGTAAGATTTATTGGATTTCACTTACACTTTTAGTTATTCGATTTCATGTTTGATATTAATGATGTTTAATAGTAAAATATTTAGAAACAAATATAAAATTAGAATGTTACGTTGATGTTGATGTAATTCAAATAAGACTTTTTAGACTGGCTGGGCAATTTCTTTTGTCTGGAAGGTTGACAGAAATCATACTCTGATTTATTCACCAGGATTTCAATGAGTTTGTGAAGGAACTTTCATACCAGTACGTTATTAATTCCACCCACTGTACATTTCAGACCTCGTTTTTATATTGTTGCTGCAAATATTCCAAGTTTGCGATTCCAAAGAAATGAATACTGATAAGACATGTTCGGCGCGGGCAATTATAGCCTTTAAACAAGGTTCAGCAGTGACGTAGAATCTCAGAATCGCATGCAGGCACACGCTTAAAAGATATTCTACGTCACTCTTGCACCTTGTTTAAAGGCTAGAAATGCCTGGAGGACATGCTCACTTCATGACCCGTTTGTTCTCCTGACCCGGAATTACTGTACAGTATTTATAGATATGGGACATATTCTTTTCCCGTTCGGGTTGAATTTTCTGGTTTAGGTTTTTCAGAGTTTTTCCTCATCCGTTTAAGACAAATGTCAGGAAATTCGGGCTGAAACATCCCTGAATATCACCGGCTTCATTCATCACCAAAATCATATTCGTAAAAAATCTATAATACATCTACAGACGCCATCTATTTCAAAACAATAGAACCAGTCTTAACACTAGTACACAGGCCTTCGCAATAACAGCAAAAGAATTTTTTTTTTCCAGCACTCATCATTCTACACTAAAATTTCAATCTTGTGCTACAATTATATGAAGTAATGAAAAGGTAACACCCGTTTTATAAATACCATTTTTTTTTTGAGAACAGACTGAATGACAAAAGTTTCTCAAAACTGAATAATGTCAGGTATTTCCCATATTTATTCTGCGTGTAATTTCCTCAAAGTGCAATTTATAATTGTTACTGTTGTTCCAAGATAATTGAATTTTTCCACCTCTTCAAAGGATACATTTCCAATTTTTATATTACCAGTTCGTACTATTTTCTGAGACATAATAATATACTTTGTTTCGCGCCTAAAAGCATATTAATGATCCTCAATAATTTCATCTACGTATGGAGTTAATATTCTCAAAAGAATATTGGACAACATTTCGTGCATTAAATTACTTACAAAATTAGGTCTATACATATATAAATTAAAAAACCATACGTTTATTCGATTTATTGACTTGACCTCAGTTGTTGCTAGTTTTCAGGAGGGCCACAACTATATAAATAGGTAGCTAGGGGAGATACGCTTGTCTGTCATTCCGTGCTGGCTGTTATTTTAATCCACCTTGCCCTTCTTTTGCTAAACTGTGATTCTGATGGTTCACTGTGACATTTATTGACCTCAAATATGTTACCTATTAGGTTATGTCCAATCTTCGGCATTTTCCCTTCAAAATTTTGTATGTTTATTTAATTGAACGGCGATAAATGGAGAGAGACAAATGACCTAAAGGCTTAGAGCTCACATAGATTCTTTTCCACAGCTCCAAACCAGTGTCTCCAAGTCAGCGGTTTTGTAGCTAAATCTGGTGTTTTCAGGACTATGTCAGCTACAGAATTTTACTTTCAGCGGCTAGCTATCTATTTAGCGTTTTTGATGATTCCGGCAGAGGGAAATTATATTTTTAATTTTTTTTTTTCTGTAAAGATGTTATAATTGTTTTTATATGTACTTGCGAACAACAATGTTAGTTAATCAAAAACCAGAGTTTAGTATGGTATTATCACACTTTTTCATAGTGCAAGTATAAAATATCAACGTTTTACAACATGTTAACTTGATTTGGTGTAACCACGTCCGTTTCCTACCTCATCCATTGTTGTTGTACAATAAGGTATGCCGCATTCGTTAAACTCTTAATCTAATGTATGTTTCTGTAAATGAATCGATGTATTTAATCATAGAGAATAGATAATGAACAGAATTATTATTTTTATTTATGATATATTATTTAATTTATCATCCCGCATTATAGTTCATGTAACACAGACATACTTAAAACTTAAAACCAGACTCATTGTTGGCAGGCACGTCTCCAGTTCAGTGTGAAATCAGATTTCGAACCGACTGGTGCGATTGTGACTGTGATTATTTCTGAAGTGCCAATATAATATTCTTGATCTATTTCATTCAATTTTGAAGAAATATGCCGCGTAAAACTCTGTACGAATATGAAGACGATTTTGCATAGAACATAGAGCCTACAAAGTGATACACACGTTCCAGAATTTAATCTATATTCATATAAAATTCTTCAGTTCCAAAAACTGTATAGTTTGTATTTCAAATTTGGAAGTGATGTGTTAAGAAAAATCTGGAATTTTTTTAACTACAGTTTAGCGGTTTTTTTAAGCTTGTGCAGCGGTAAATGGAATTCTGAGTTGGCAACACTGCTCTAAACTCCACTGTAAGGACGCGTACCCTTTATCCTCATTAGATTGATGCGAGGGCTTTGTGTCAGATGTTTCAGCTAGTTAAACATAACGGATCCAACAAAATCTAGGACAATACAACCATTCTAATAAAACCAGGAAGTAGTTCTGGATAGTGAGATATATTTGGTCTTATCACAGGATTGAAAACCGTAAATAATTATTTTTAGTGCCGAATTTAATTTTTCAAAAACGAATCTCAGAAGTCTTGTAACATGTATTGCTCGTACTTAATGTGTAGTGTGTATGGATATGATGGCGTGAAGTCCTTCATCCTTCTTTTAATCAGGGTCCAGGATCTGGTCGGCTGCAATATGATATGGGACGCAGACACGTCGTCCTCGCTGTTTCATTTGTCAAGTGCGGCTGCTGGCTGTCAGATATCCGGCTCAATATGGACCCGTGATTTATTTACCGCCGTCGCATGCCACGTAGCAGCTTTTAATGGTCAAGATTATAAAACTCAATATCCATTGTTGGACGCGATCTGCGTGGCCTTTTACGAGCGTACTCTCACTTTAGAACCAGATGTCAGCGACGTAGCATTTCATTCTGGACTGAAACTGCGGCGGAGTGAGGTTTGAAAATTGGGGTAAGCTTTGTGATGGGATAAATTTGAGTTTTTACACCATGGATGTTTTTATTACCCCGGGCGAAACGGATCGAAGTAATTTTACATTGTTATTTCAAGTTATGTTTTGCTGGCTGTGCCTCCTAGGATGGAGGTATGAAGTAGAGCAATCCTCTACACATATACTTGTATTAAATCATTCATAGTTTGCTGTCCAAGGGCAGGTCTTTCACTGCACACCTACCATTCTCCAATCTTCCCTATTTTACACCCTCCTCTTGATCTACGTTCCATATCATTTTAATGTTATTTTCCATTTGACATCTTCTTCTGTCTCGAACTTTTTTCCGTTAACCATTCCTTCCCAGTGCCAGTGCATTCTTCAGTAGAATTAATGGAATGTTATTTCATTAAAAAGTGGGCCTAAATCGACAACGCTACAGGCCATGGATGACTAAGGCCTACTAGTCTACTGCTAGCCGTACGTAAATATGGGTAAGCAGAGGTAAATGATCGTTCAACCAATATGAGAGAATACGTGTGGTTTTTAATTAATTTGACAAGCATTGTTAGTTTGTTAATATACAGGGACATCATTTTATTTTTACTAACATTTCTAATATTAACCTGCCTATACCTTTGGATCAACGATGAAGAACCGGAAACACCGTTTGCTACCCCCTTCCACGACTGGAGTTCGATGATACTTGCGTAATATACAAACAAATAACTTTACTAGGTACAGGAGGGAAGAAAAGTAGTTCATCCATTTACGTAAACTAGGAAATATCGCGATTTTGAGTTTGATAATTTTCATTCGTTTTTTGTTTAATCAAAATCCAATACAGTATTAACAATGAGTGTTTTTACTCACGAACGTAGCTTTCCATGTGGACGTATTCATTATGCAGTGTATATCATATTGTCCACAACACATTAGCGTACACTATAGAGAATGAAGTTACATTGAAAAAATAATCATAATATGGATATTTAAACACATTTTTTAAAATGGTGGCCGTTCATTTCGATACAGGCTTCAGTTCTAATGTGCATATTATCGCACTATAGCCTTCTGTACGTAAATCCAATTACCAGATTCGTACTTCGTATCAGTAAGTCATGTTGAAATAATTCTGTACCTACTCTATAAAAGAGACCTTACGTACTGTAAATTCACTCTTCACTTCTGCCCGATCCGAAAAGATAAAATTACTCAGACATGCTATCTACTGTCCGTCCAAATGGTTCTGTCGCATCGTCGTAGAAAGGGGGGAAATCATGTGACAGTTAATTACTTAACTAGGCCCTTTTATTTAAGTTATTTTAAACAATTTTATAATATTACGTAAACGTCCAATTCCTAACAGAAATTAATGTTCCCAGAAAAGAGCTAAGACAGCCCAGCCACTAGCATTTACAGAGAGGCGAATAGAAGCAGGTGGGGGAAACCGGGATGCGACGTAGGCAAATGGAAAATGATGCAATATTGAAAGCTCTTTCGTCACTGGAAAACGCGAACATATTTTTGGAACGTACTGTTTACTATGACCGTAAGGCTACTATGACTGTATATGCGGTCTTGGATCTGTGTGGAGGAGGGTTGAACTTCATTAGTAGAAGGGGTGGGAGTGAAGTACATTCAAAAACTCAGGTACAATAAAAATTTAAGTAAAAATAAAGTGATGTCCCTGTATAATATTTTATTTTGTCTTACTTTTATGCTGTATCTTGTTTCCTTTATTTGAGTTGCCCCATTATCCACAAGGCAAGGAATATACTTCTCAATTTGGGACCATCGACCCATAATAAGGACCTCAAAATAGCAGACTGTGTACCCAACGGCTTCTGCCAAGTTCTGCTTGGAACAAAGACTTTTGGCGTAGAAAGCCGGCCACGGAGCGAAGATACTTCCAAGGTCTGAGAATGGAATGCAGCTTCACAACTTTGTAACTGCAGTTTTGTGTAAAGCAGTTAAACTCAATTCAACCTACTTTAGTTCGCAACTAAGTGACTAATTATTATGCCTGGAGAGTCCTTGAATCATTCAACAAATTCCACTTTCTAAGGAAACGTAACTTCCAACATTGCTTTACCATGGTCTGTTACTGACCCTAACAAATTAGAAAAAAACATGAAAACACTCGTATATCAGCGTAGCGCACAAGTCTAAGGCGCCTCAAGGAGACTGTTTTTGTTTCAAATTTACTCTGCAGTCCGGTTTCAGTGTCACAGTGGCCAGCCAAAAGAGGGCAATTTTTATAAAACAGAAAAGCTCGAGGCCTATATGACCCCGCAATCGGTTATTGCAAACGAAAATACAATCTAGATAATTTGACGGGTCCAAACCTGTGGAGTAACGGTTAGCGCGTCTGGCCGCGAAACCAGGTGGCCCTGGTTCGATTCCCTGTGGGAACAAGTTACTTGGTTGAGATTTTTTTAGAGGTTTTCCTCAACCCAATACGGGCAAATGCTGGGTAACTTTCATTTCACTGGCATTATCACCTCCATGTCATTCAGACGCTAAATAACCTAAGGCGTTAATAAAGCGTCGTAAAATAACCTACTAATTTGACGGTAACGCGGTTGATAGTTGGAGCACGGGGAAATATACCAATATTTTTTTGCTAATTTCTGGACATCAATTGAATTAGATAAAGCACTCCTACTTCGATCGTTCATTATCGACATTAAGGGATCTGTTTCAATTTTGAGAAATTATCTTTATTGATTTTACAATTAAAGAGTTTCATTTAGGATTGAAGACGTTTTATTTAGGATTGAAAATGGTGATATGTATAATTTAAAAATTTTAAACCTCATATTTTAGTTTATATGCAAACATTTGCATTGACTAAATGCAATTGTTTTATAGCACTTTGCCCTTTTGGCAACGCTCCAGTAAGGGAAGTTTGTAGTAATAAACTACTAAATACTTTATATATCATTATTAATAAGATTAAAAACGTACAATGTAAGTCTATATAAAACGAACATTTAATAGTATATTGCGATACAACAGTGATAAGTGCATTATAACAGAATCGAGGAAAAGGTTGAAGAATACGTCGCCGTTTGTTATTTGTCGATATGTGTCATTCATTTGTTATTCGTATTTGTCGATAGGTGTTATTTACTTGTTATTATTCGGCGGTGATTGTGAAACAGTTGTAAGAAAATAAATTATAGACAGTTTAGTTTTGTCATTAAAGAAGTAGGTAGGTGACACATTAATTATATATCAATATAAATAAATAGTTTATAGAAAATGTTTGTAGGTGACACATTAATTATACGTTAGTGTAAGTAAATTGCATACCGGTTTACGTTAATGCTTGAATACGGAATTTACTCCATGGATGTTTTCGCGTTCATCCACGGCCATATGAGTAGCGCTCAGAGCAACAACCGGAAGTCGTCAAGAATGGTTTTCACTCTTACGTCTTATCTACATTAATTTTTGTTTTTTTTTACAAATCTCCACTCCAATAAATTAATTTAGAAAGAGTACAGGTGTAATAAGACATTTAGTTATTTCCTCAAAGCACATAGTGATGCGCGACACTTAAGGGTCGATTTCTAAAACGAGATCTAGACCACGGCCATGGCTTAAAGCCATGTTTAGATTTCTAAAACGAGATCTAGACCACGGCCATGGCTTAAAGCCATGTTTAGATTTATAAAACGAGATCTCGTTCATTTTTTTGAGCCATTACTCGAAACCATAGTCTCAAGCAGAGACCACACGTGGGGTCGGTTTAAAACAGCGACTTCATTTATACGAGATGGATGTAGTAAATTAGCTGGATGATTATCTTATTTTTTAAGAGCATTAAATCCCCCATTAGTGTTAAGAAACAGGAATAATCCTTTAGAAGAGGCCTGGGCACCAAGAGCAATTTCTACTCTCTCACGGGGAGCCACATGACTTTTCTTCAACCCCTTTCTTCCCCGCCGAACACCGAGCAGCGTTGATGCCGTGACGGAAGAATATTAAGCGTCCCCGTTTATAGTTTGGATTCGCTCTCGGTGCCCAGCCCTGCTTTAGAACTATACAGTGACGATAATTTCAGGCGAAGATATTCTATTTTCGAACGCATCAACGCAAAATTTAGCAAGAATGCTAAATAATAACCTCCAACGAAATGCAGTTTTATAACAACCTCTTGTTTCTTTGAGATAAGTAACATATATTATTTTATATTCAATATACATTTATGTCTATAAGACAATATAACTTCATTCTTAGTATTTACAATAGTTTTGAAAATTATATTTAATACTTAAAATTATTGATGTTGCCTACAAGAATATCAATCAAACGTGACTTTCTTATATTAGATTTTATGCTACTGTGGCTTTCCACGTCTGTGTGTTATCTGTGTTCCACATAGTTGTGTATATATGAAAATAAAACCATAATGCATTTAGTTTCAATTGAAATTAATATTAATTTAAGTTATTAATTACCTGGTAACGGGTTTTCAGGCATTTAAACGTTAGTAAAAGTTATGAACGAAGGATAAACAATACAAACATAAACGCTCGACTTGTGCTAATTATTTGCTCAATATTTATTTTCATTTTGGCACATAGAAAATCCATTCCGTATTGAAAACTAAGCAATTCTAGTATTTTAAATGCATATAATATTTTCTGTAAATTAGTAAATGTAACAATAATTTTACCTCAGAACAAAAAAAATGTACTGCAATTCAATAACAAAATTAATTCCGATTTTCATTCATTTCTAATATCGACTGTTGATCACAAACAGGGTGCAAATTAAAGGGGGGATTGGGGGGATTTCCTCCTGTTGGGAAGTTATGCCACCCTCATAAATTCATATTAACATCCCTGCAGGGATAAATTCTATCCCCCTCACAAAATATAGTTGTTTTAATACGAGTATACTTTATAAATGTATAAAGTAAGGAAAGAAAATAATTGATGCATTATCATCATCAGCTAGCTGATAACAATCAATAACTTAGGAATTACACATCTTATCTCATGCCTGCACATGGATATAATTATTATTATTATAATCAAGGTGCAAGACAAGCAACTCAGTGCGACCAAGCGTTGAACGGTATCGAATGAGGATAATAATAATTTTATGTGTGGTATTCTCTATCTAGGATTTTATCCCCCCTCACTAGAAATCTTAATTATCATCCTGATCACAAATAAAAATAGATTCTTTGCTCCGGTCCCATATATAAAAGCCACGAATCGTGGTTTCTTGTCAAGCCACGTCTCGGCTTCGTTTTAGAAATCGCACAAGGATTCGGACCTTGATCTCGGTTTAAAAGCCTTGGAACCACAATTTCGTTCGTGTTTTTTAAATCGAACCTTATAGTTCGTTACTTTTAAGTAAATAAATAAAAGTTGATTTTATTTATTTACTTAGCGCATGTGTGTTGTAAGTTTAACTTAGCAGGTCTACCAACATCAGTAAGGTTGTTAAGAGCACTATCGGTCAAAAAAGTAATTATGTAATCGTTGGGGTTAATAATTGTAACTAAAATATCAATGTTCTTCATTACAATTAATCATAAATCATTCCGGTCATTAAACATGAGCTTGCGAAATTACCTTCAGTAGAGACCAGATATTTCTATAGTCTAAGGCTTAGGATTTGTTGTGTGTTCCTCTCATTGGTAACAGTCGATCATGTTAACCATATGACAAAAAATGTCCGTTAATTATGAATAATAATTAATTTCTTGTCAGAACCAAACCACACGTATTCAGTAGGAAAACTATTGAACAAATTTGAACACAACGACAAAAACAGAAAGAGCGAATGAATTAAATGATGAAATGAAATAAAAAAGAGCGGAAGGAAAAACGGTATGAACTGACGAGGAGAACGAATGGCATGAAAGGTTGAAGTAACGATTGAATTTAATGATGGGTAAATAACTGAACAGATGAAAAATGGATATACGTTAATGGATGATTTATAAAAGAACTGTTGTAAAATTATATCTTACTAATTGCAGACAATTATATTGCACGGCATTGAAGCTTTTCCCGACTGAAAAATTCCGATTTTTATGTATTTGAATTCCCTAACTGCGAAGTGGATCTATTTTATGTCAGGTAGGTTGGGTTTCATCCCCTGCGAAACGTTACGCTCGGGAATATCTGCCTCGGACGTGGAGTACAAACCCCGGGGAAGTGCTAATGCACTGTAACCATTTTATGACGCTTCTGCTGTGTCGAAAGTCTCGTAAATAACGTAATATCATTTTTTTGGCCAAAACTCAAATCTGTCTGTTTTTTCTTGGAGGCAATGGTAGTATTTTACAGCTTTGTTAACGTTTCGTAGTTCGTTACGAGAAAATGCCTAAAACATATAATTCCGAGTCTAAAAGCCATGAACTAGAGAAGGCGTTGCGTACATCGGTTACTTAGGCAAATATTAAAAAACATGTTTCCTATGATTAAGAATATACACGAATTAGGTTCACCGTTCTGGAGTAACGCTTAACTCATCTCACCGTGAAACAAGCGGGCTCGTGTTCAAATCTTGGTTGAAACAAGTTACCTGGTTGAGATTTTTCCCTGTGTTTTCCCTCAACCCATTAAGAGCAAATGCTGGGAAACTTTCGGCGCTGGACCCTAGACTCATTTCGCTAGTATTATCACCTTAATCTCACTCAGACGCTAGTTGACCACAGCAGTTGATAAAACGTTGTGAAATACCAATTAAAAAATTACACTAATGAGTTCCATTTTGTGCTCTTAACTTACAGATTAGGATAAGCTATCTCATCATTTTGGCTCTAGTTAATAAGTGTACTGAAATTTAAAAATGCACTGAATGCATTCCTACAAGAAGGAAGTAGAAAACTACTAATATTTAGTATATGTTAAGATGTGACCTTTTGGCTGCGGAAATTTTTTATCCTCAGTTAAGATGTGATTTTATAAAATACTATTTTGTTTCTTTCCAAAAGTTCACAACAAATGGAATTGTGCTCTTTTTTTTTTTTACAAGGTTCTCAATTACCTTAAGACTTTTAACATCTGTTATTTATTATGATTCATTTTCAATTCGAAAACAATACAAAAAGTTTCCCTTCAGTGATTAATTATACCACTCATAACCTGAAACCCAAGAATGACTTCGTGGATTGAGAAGAACGAAGATTTGCTCATTTTTAAGCAAAACGCATTGACATTGAGACAAAGGAATACATGGCTTCCATACAAAGTCGTATAATGCTAATTTCCTAGGAAATTCCAGAGTGGAAATCTGGTATAATCGACCCAAATTCATATTAAAATCGGATGAGATTGTGTGCTGCAGTCTCGTATCTTTCCTAAAATTTACTTTCTCCATATAATTTAAAACATTATTCACATGTGCTGTAATAGATGTCATGTTACGAAAGATTCCAAGGATATGCTATTTACAGGAAATTTATTTTTTCAAGTAGAGGTTATCAGTACCTTTAACTATAGAATTACTCCCCCGAAAATGAAAGCGGTAGGCGACAAACACTAATACACTTTTCGCCAGAATATGTTACGATGATATATTTTGTCAGCCATTCAATTACATAATATAGTGATGGATCTTACATTATCGTATACGATGCCATCAATATAATTTCTTACATTTCTATTTGCTTAACAATAATACCGTAACTAATTACGTCATCATTTCTTAATATTAAGCATCTTATTCTCTTCTAACTTGTCCTACATTATTTTTCTTACATTATTTTTAATATTCGCTCTTACTTAACGCTGTCCATAGCCTTCGTCTAACCATTTTAATGATTACTATGTATGATATATCATGATAAAATATATTTCAGGTCCACTAATACTTTTATGTAATGAGGTCCTTCTACTATAAAATCGGCTCCACTACACATTCATTTTTTTACATTTCCATACCGGCCATTCTTTAATCTCAATTTCAACACCTGAAAATGTTATTTCCCCCTTTGTAAACTACTTATATACTCTCTTCTTTAATCTAATTACACTCAGATTCATTATTCCGATCCTCCCTTATGTATCTACCGACCATTCTTTCTCTTATTAATAAACATTTTCATTAAGCGTTTATTAATCCTTGGTACAATAATCTAGGTAAAGATTAATTTTAGGTCCTACAAAATTTATCTGTTATGGTAACAATCATTATTATTGGAGGAGAAAAATTCGCCCCGACCCGGAAACGAACCCGGGTCCTTGGTTCTGCGTACCGAGCGCTCTAACCACTGAGCTACGCCGAAGTTCAATCCACATCACCGGATCGAATTCTAGTGTTTTTTTCCCTTTGTGGCCTTACTCCATGTTCGACATATATATATTGACATATTAAGTCAACTGCCACTATACAAGAAGCGCACTCAATTGAGTGACTTGGTGGCCAGGATTCGACAGTATATGCACTGTTGAGCGAAGAATCTAGGTAAAGATTTTTTTTTTGGTCCTACAGAATTTATCTGTTATAATAACCCTTGTACAATAAGATAATTACTAGCTCAGATTCTTCCACTAACTCATTTACCACCCATTCACCTATTTTGTATTGTGATTTACTACCCTATTTTATCTGTTCCACCATAGTACTTATAATCTATTTTCCCCATCTCTAACGTTTCCCTAACTATTTTACAAGACTCCTGTATTGTTTTTTTTTTCAACACGCATAGCCACTACTGATTACACTGTCTTTACCTCTCATTTGATTATGATATTCATTCACTATAATTTTTATCTATATCTATCTTATTACACTCCTTACACCTTCTTCTGACACTCGACACTTTATCTGTTCTTGCTCTATTACTTTGCCACTCCTGATTTTCTCACACTCACTTTTTAGCACTCTTCTTCTCTAATTCCACCTCCCTTACTATCAATTATTTGACTGATTAAAACTACACATTAACAACTCAACACTGCTTACACTCCTTAATCTAAGCTCCTCTGAATTTGTTCTAGATTCCTTAATAGCTTCTCCTCTCCTTCCCACATTTCACACATAAACATATTCATCATAATCACTGTCACAGGTTCAGCACTTTCTGCGCTGTTCAATTCTACGATATTTTTGTCTTTACTCTTCTCTCCCGTATTACTGTCTTTCACTGTTATACACTGGCTTTTTTCTTCTTCTCTTCATCACACTCCTTTTCTTTACTTACACTCAAACCTGCAAACAAAAATCTCTACCCCCCCCCCCCGTCAGAATATATCATATTATCTAACAAGGAAAGGGGTATAGAGAAATGTGTCCCCAAATTACGATGGATTGCAACTCCTGTCTCCTTAATAAAGACGCTTTCGAATCCATTTTAAAGTAAATATCTTCGATAAAACAAAACAAAAAATGAAACGTACAGTTCTACCATGACTAAACAATGTACTGCATTTATAAACATTAGATGTCGTATATATTAATAGTAATTTTTAATTCGTGATATGTAGTTCCTGAATTTAGTTATTTTAAACTTTTCGCATTGTGTGATGTTTTATGAACATTTGCAATGAGACGAAGAATTTGAACTCGGACTTATTGCTATGTAAAGATAACTGTGCAGGCTGGATGCTGACCACCTACCTCAGCGGTCATCAGCACAGTGCACTGTCGGACTAGCGCCTCTTACCCGCGAGTAGATAGATGGATTTATTGAGCAATATTATACAGACAGATGTACTATATTATCAGAATTTTCTCTTAAATCCAATGCACGGGTCTTCTGACCGTACGTGTTGTGTAAAACAAGTCCTATTTTGTAGGTTTCACCCCCCTCACCTATGATTAGATCCTATCACTCTCTAAAAGAACACACAGATTAAAATGAAAATGGCACAAACAAAACATATTATATAATATATCCTAACCTAAAACAGACATAAAAGTGTATAATTGAGTAGTTACCATTATCTCTTCGTCAGTTCGCATCACAAACTACAACAGCTAAAGTTCTAATCTGTCTCGCCTTCAAGAGGAACAATCCAGTCTTTTGTTGGCATTCTCAATTCCCCATGAGTTCAAGACATACAAGCGAACTGGGTAAAAGATGCACGGCTGACGAATATGCTTTCTTTCTTTCCCTTCTGCAGGATAGTGAATATTCCGATGCACTCCTTACCCGTTACTCATTTCAGCTAGTACTGACTACCACAGACCTACACCATTGCAGTGGATTAACCTCAGCCAGCGTAGCCAACCATGCGATAAATTATCGCGTTATGCGATATGCGATAACACTGATAGGGTAATGCAATAATTTTCATTAATAATATCATTCCTCTGAATTCATTCCACTTTTCTTTCCATACGAAGAAATTATCACATTAATGAAACACATTTTAATTGATTTATCCCATTATTTCCTGGCTTAGTTCTTTCATGAATTATACCTTTTAGATGTCACTTATAAGGTTCTAATTTTTTTCGGACAGTTGACTAAACAAAACGGACAAAAATCTTTAAGGTGCTATTTATATAAATGATTTAATCTGTTCCGCTTTCCGTAAAAATTCTCTTTGAAGAATCTGAATTCTTCCCCAGTCAGTAATAAGCTTGCATCATACTTTGCTAATCATTTAATTACAATAGTCCGTTCGCAGTTTCCGATGGTTCTCTGTGTAAGAAGTGACCGAAAGTTTATTTATTATTGTGTAAAGTTTGGATACTATGACATTATTATTAATCCGATTTTTTTTACTATAATTCCATGATTTTGTGTTTAAAGGTTAGCAACTGTGTTCTCAACCAACATCGCAGAAAGCTATTGGGAAGCTAGAAGGGTGAAATGGAATATTTACAAACATCAAGCCATAAGAAGAAGAAGAAGAAGAAGAAGAAGAAGCATTTGGCACATCTTATGAGGTAACATTAATCTTATGTTTTTAATGAGCGAGTGTTACAAGACTAGAATATTGAATCTTCGCATGCCAAACCTAATTTTCATTTAGGAATAACTCAATTTAAATAATGGAGACATTAAAATTATTATGAAGTTGATTTTAGATTTTTACGTACAGTAATTAATTATTGCCATTTATTTTTTATTTGGAAGTTTCTATTACACATAGTACACGATGTATGTAGTAGGAAAAACTTTTTTTCCACAAAGTACCTAGAGTTCTAGGGTCCAAAGGAGGTAACAGTTCACAGAAACTCGCAATATGCTGTTAACTTAGAATTATAAATAAGACATTATTACGTCATTTCTATTTTAGATGCCACAATATACCATCGTATGTAGAGCCGGCAGAGTCTTCATCAACTGAGGGTACTCATATTATTATCAGTCAATGTAATGAACATTTGAAGAGATTTTCTTCAGACAATAATAGTTATGTTCAGTGTCTAAGTTTCTTTTTTTTTTTTGTCACTAAGTCAGTGCGAGAACGCATACAAATTTACTTCTATCCCGGAGTAATTCAAACTTATTGTTTAGTCAACTGTATGAAGACAGGTTTGAATCCCATAAGTGACACCAATGAGACATCATTCATGAGACAACTAAGCCTGGAGATAATGGGATAGGGTGATCAGACGTCCTCTTTTGTCCGGACATGTCGTCCTTTTAGGCCTTTGTCCGAGGTCCGGGAGGATTTAAAAAAATCAGGAAATGCCCTCCTTTTCGTAACTTGTATGCCTGATGTTTTCAAATTATCTGATTTGACACCTTTTTCAAGTAATTTCCCTGTAGGTGGCAGCAGTATCGACAGAATATACTCTTTGGCAATATCATAACAGTCTTGCTAAATCTAAATAGATATATTCTGTCCTCTTTAATAAATAATTATAGTTCCCTTGACTTTCATATGTAGCTAATTGAAAAATCATTATTATTTTTATCATAATTATTTTGTAATAAAAGAGATATTAACATACTTTTACGTAGGGTAAAGGTTGGTAATACTGTGATACGAGTAATATTGTGATAGTTCTTTTTGAGAATTTATTACAATTTTACTGGGAGAGAAGGGCCGGTTTTGTGCAGCAACTTGTTCACGAACATTCCCTTAATACGTTGACGCAAAAAACCGATCTTCCTCTCACTCAGTGAAATTGTAATACATCCTTAAATATAACTATCACAATATTAGCAACCTTTACGCTATGATATAAGCCCAAATCTGTACTGTAAATATTTTTAATAAAATAGATATTGACGTAATTTAAAGTATAATAGAGGCCTAAGCCTAAATCTAAGTACATATTTTCTGTCCTCTTTTTTTCGAACAGTGTCCTTTTTGGAGCATTGTGTCCTCGTTTTATCGATGTAAATCTGGTCACCCTATAATGGGGTAGGATGGTCAGTTCCTTTCCCTCCAGTCTAATTCACACTTACGATTTCCTAAAGAAATTATTCGCCCTTGGCCGATTTTCAACTTGCACTAAATTAATTTAAGGTAAGCACTGGCCTATAACCACTACACCACCGACATGACTCCCTTAGTTATTTTAATTAATGAAGCTCTGAGGTTAACTTGGGAATCGAGTTCTGGACTCAATGGACTGCGGATCGTTGTACTCCCCTGCGGTCGTGCGTCAGACAGACATGCGTGCTGATGTTTTATGATGCGTGGCGATACCTCGCCTCCTCCATACACACATTTTCACTAAATTTTATTTGGAGTGCCGTAGTGCTGTGCGTTTGTCACATTACTGTCCGCTTCAGTGCCTCTGCCTTATTAATATTATAGCGGGGGTTATTACTATTGTCACAATAGTTTTAGTGTTACGGTTGAAATGTGTCTAAAATTATACAGGAACAAATATCCGCCGTGTTAATACCATGTCACTACGTAACCATGCCCAGTCAATTTCCGCAATTTTCAACCACGTTATGTATTTGTATTATTAATGTTATTGGGTTATACGGAAAACAAAAAAAAAAAAAAAATTATTCAACTATACAGGATGATTCAGAAATGTTCATGAAACTTTCGGCTACGTACCAGGGAATTAAGTGGAATAACATTTGCATAGACATATACGTATTGTATATCGAATTTAACCGGTATAACTACGGTCAATCGATACGAACACAACTAAACCACTGATTTGCCGTCCTCACATTTGCGTATAAATACACGGAAAATAATTACCGTTGTGTTAATACAAAATACTATGTCACAGTTCAACAATATTCCATAGAGGCGGATAATATTAAAATGGATTTGAGGGAGGTGGGATATGATGCTAGAGACTGGATTAATCTTGTACAGGATAGGGACCGATGGCGGGCTTATGTGAGGACGGCAATGAACCTGCGGGTTCCTTAAAAGCCATTTGTAAGTAAGTATACTTGTGAAATAACACTGTATTCGCTTTGTTTCTGTGTTCACGGCTAGGTCCGGTCTGACTTCTAAGCTTCATAGAACAATGACATGTCACTGAATGTTTCGGCAACTTTATTCATCCTTTTTGCCGTGTATAGTGCATTTGCATATTAGTGACACTGAAGAAATTTATGAAACAATCCTTATCCTCTTACAGTATCTACTATAAAACCATAGGAAATCGAACTCTAGTTCACATAATAAACCCGCTCTCTAACAGCAAGCTACCGAGAGAACAATACTACACGAGTTATAAGTAGCAATTTATATTGTTTTGTTATAATAATAATAATCTGCAAGTAATGTAACGAGATGGTGAAGCTACCTTCCCTCCGGAAATTGAGTAGAACCACAAATGAAGGAAAATTTGTAATGTTCTACCCCTGCTAAGAGCGTCTGAGTTCCCCTTCTTTATTACATCATCCTGTAATGCTATTCCCTTAGCTTCTTAGTGACGCCTCAAAGTAATTCCGGTTATGGAAACAACTCTTACAGAAATCGGTGTCAGTTGCGATGCAGGTGGAGTTTCCGGCCTACAATTTCATCCCTGTGAAAGACAGATGAGTCCTCACCGAACCGTTGGCACGGAGGTAATCCCCGTTGGCTATACTTGAATTAAGTTTTAAGCTTCATGTTGTTTTTATATGAGGAAACTCGTTGAGATGAGCAAAAACAACGAGAGTCACAAAAAAAGAGATTAAAATTTTGTTCAGAAATGAAAGAATAGCTGAGATCTGTGAGATTACATATACAGCCGCGAAAAGAGGTGATAATTACATTTCCTCATTCGTACGTAATCCTATTTGTTTAGAGTTCCAGTCCTCTGCAGGAAATGAAAGGTACGCAAAGGTTGTTTAGTAATTCCATGGAATATTACGACAACTGTGTTACAGTGAAGAGTGCAACATGTCAAATACAGTCTTACTCCTGTGCACGAGACTTCTAATTGCGGAAAAGATAAATACAGTTCTTTAATACGCTTATATAAAAGCATAAAGAATAAAACTCAGTGCCTTAAAACACATCTGTGATTCCTCTATTTTGAACTAGATAATGGAAGATAGTGATATAAACGTCATTGCTTACAAGAATGATCGCAAACGTTGTAAAGTCATCATCGTCGTCATGGCCTTCACCATCATCATTAAGCAATCAGGGTTGTAGATACCATAGACTCTTCCGATCCTACGAGTATAAGTATGCATCAGTCTAAAAGTATCTTGAGTTGTCGGCCTTCCCTTCCTCTTTCATGAGATTGGTATTTCAGAATTTCAGTTAATGTGGTAATCTGCCTGTTCATTCGACGAACGTAGGCTATAGAGTACAATTATTTCAGTGATTTTCAATTTTGTCCAAAACTTGGTTTTGAGCTGGGATAACATTTTTTTATTTGTTTCGTATTCTTACGAAGTACATTTTTTTCAGTTCTTAAAAATTCCATCTGCGCTGCCTTTATCCTGGATTTATCATGCTATTTTATTGCCGAGAGCTCTCATCGATATAAAAAATAAGCACAGCTAAAATATCGTATATTTTCAATCTGGTATGTTTATGATTTTGATGTGGTTTTAGAATTTTGTTGATGATGAGCAGGGAACGGATTTATATGGACTAAAAATATATGAAATATGTAAATATATATGTAGTTATTTTTACCAAAATATGGAATTAAATATGGATTTTTACCAAAATATGGAATTAAATATGGACTTAAAATTATAAAAAAATGACTATGTACGTTAAATATTGGTACATTTTAATCAAACTAAACAAAAAATATAATGGACGTACCTTATCTTCCAATGTAGTTTCAACAAAACACAATTTTTATTGTCTGTTACCATAACAATAGGTTACAAACATTTCTTTCAAGTGCTGAAAAGTGAATCTTCTTCTATTGTCTCTGAGGATAGATTTATACTGACTAAAAGAGCGTTCGACGTCACAAGAAGTAACTGGTACATAATTCAATTTCACAATGTCTGCTGGGGATAAGTCCAAGTTAATCTTCACTGTTGATTCACCACTCATCACAGCAACAACCTTTTGTAGTTCTTCATATCCAGGGTTTTTTGAAAGTACAGTGTCCACCTTAGCTCTTACTGCATCTGCAACTTTACCTCTACCACGATTCAGTTGTTCCACAGTACTATTTATAATTTCAAAACTTTCAGATAGTGAAAGGTGCCTATTTTGGAGACTTTTGAGCGTTTTTATGATGCATGAAAATGTATGCTGAATGTGAGCTAAGTCATTCTTCACACTTATGTCACAGGTAACTGTTTTCGCAGTATCAATTGAGACTGCATCTTCAGAGTCCAATGCAAGGAGAACATTGTTAATAGAGTCTATATGTTCGGCATAATATTCAACTGCTTCTAGCCATGTACCCCATCTAGTTAAAATTGGCTTTGGTGGCAATGGAATTTCAGGGTACATTTCTTTCAACACGTTAACTCTACTGGGAGCTTTGAGAAATACTTTTTTCACTGATGAAATCAACAAATCTACTTTAGGGAAATTGTCTCTGACCACTTCTGCCACACGATGAAATGCATGCGCCACACAAGTAAAATGAGTCAATTTAGGATATACAACAGATAATGCTTGTCCAGCTTTGACCATATAAGGGGCAGCATCGCTAATAAAGAATAACACATTATCGTACATAATACCCTTTGGCCACAGGATACCCATAGCTTCGTTGAACAGTTTAACTATAGTTTTGTTATTGCACTTTTCTAGAACATCACAATGTAAAAGAATTCGTTCAGAATATTGTTCACTTAACAAACCGATAACTACATTACCAACAAGTCTACCTTCTTTGTCGGGAGTCTCATCAATGGAAACCCAAATTGAACTATCTTTAATTTCATCTCTTATCTTCTGTATTGTCTCATCGTAGATGGATGGAGCATACGTCTTCCTAAGTGTTGACTCATCCGGGATTGTATGTTGAGTATATTTTTCAAGGAATTCCCTGAAGACCTTATTCTTTAGTTTGTAGAGAGGAATATCAGCAGAGATGAGAGAACGGCACAGGTCGATGTTAAACTCAGATCTTACATTCGATGTTGTTGGTTGTGTTAAAAACAATTGTCTCTGCTTGGAATTTAGTTGTTTGTTGGCCTGATGTTTACTAGTTGTAATGTGTTGTTGCACCAGCAACTTTTGTGTAGATGATACTGCACACTGACACAAATTACAAAATAATATTTTATTGTCAGTTGATAAACCATCTTCTTTAAATTCTGAAATGTAACTTGTTAGTTTTGATTTTAAATTGACTGAATGACGTACTTTTGGCATATTTACCGTCTTTATAGTATGATTTACAAAACTGAACCTATGTGTACTCTGACTGGCATTTAACTGTTGAGCTGCACAACTGAAGTCTGTTAAAAATTTTAAATTAAATTAATACAGTTTTGTAACTTACTTTCCCATTGTTGATAGGACTGCTAATCTTCAAATAACTCTGATGTTAAAGGGATTACTGAACATGTGTTTAAATCTCTATTGTTGAAATGTATTTTTAAAAGTTAATGGAATTTTGTTTTGTTTTATTGTTAAACCTAATATAATATGGACTGTTTTATATGAAATATGGAAAATATATGGAAATTAACGAAAATATGTACTAAACTCTAAAATATGGAAAAATATGGAAAATAAAAGTAGGATTTTTCAACCCTACACATTGTGAAACATAAAGATAATGCAAAATATAAATTATATTAGCTTTATAAGTAAATATGTATTTACATATAAATCCTTTCCCTGATGATGAGTGTTATTTGCACAAATATTTGAATTTTTCTACAGTGGTGCCTGCGGGGACGCCAGTTCTGTCCTCGTAAATGTGGTTAAACAAATCAAGTGATACAATTCCGTTCCTGGTTTTTAGAATCTCCCCCGCTATCTGTATACATTAGAAGATGTACGTAACTAAATAAAATAATTTGGCTACCGGCGTAGCTCAGGCGGTAGTGCGTTTGCCTTCTGAACCGAGGTTGCGCTCGGGCGTGGGTCCGATACCCGCTTGGGCTGAAAACCTGGTCGAGTTTTTTCGAAGTTTTCCACAACCGTGTGGTGAATGTCATGTAATCTACCACGAATTCTTTGTGTCATCTCGCTATCACCAATTCTATCGAAGCTAAATAACTCAGTATTTGATATAGCTTCGTAAAATAACAAAGTAAAAATATTATATATATCGTCGTTGTTCCTGTAATAACTCCTATGTGCAAAATATAACATTTTTCAGTAGGAAGAGAAAACATATTTATTCATTCTATGGAAACCGTACATAGGAGACTGTGAATTCTAACATTTTCGAAACAAAGAAATATAATTACATACAGGAGATTTTATCATTTGTTGTATAATTATTTAAGGTATTTAATAGATCAAAAATCCGAAAATCGATAAATATGTCGCATAGGAGTTATTGCAGGAACAACGACGATATAAAAAAAGTAATTTGCAACGTCAATGAGTTTGACTATAAAACATCAAAACAATTTGTAGCCTACTTTACAGGCGTGATAAATAAAACACAAATAGACAGACAATGTGAAGGAGCTTGACTTCAAGACGTCGAAATAAAATAAATAGAACATACATTTTAATTCTTTTGTGTTCTGTACAGAAGTATGCACCAAGTATCGGAAGAACGGACCTACTTGTTTCAAGGTCATACATGCAAAACGTTACGCTACGATATTACCGGTACTTCTAAATTAAATATCGGTAGACTACTTTGGTTTTGGTATTTTCAGCTAAAGTATTGAAAAATACCAGTAGAGTAAGAATTGAGCAATAGTGGTAGGGTAATAATTGACTAATAGTGGTAGAGTAAGAATAGAGCAACAGTGGTAGAGTAATAATTGAGCAATAGTGGTAAGTATGAATTCAGCAATAGTGGTAGAGTGATAATTGAGCAATAGTGATAGAGTAAGAATTAAGCAATAGTGGTAGAGTAATAATTGAGCAACAGTGGTAGAGTAAGAATTGAGCAATAGTGGTAGGGTAATAATTGAGCAATAGTGGTAGAGTATGAATTCAGCAATAGTGGTAGAGTAATAATTGAGCAATAGTGGTAAGTATGAATTCAGCAGTAGTGGTAGAGTGATAATTGAGCAATAGTGGTAGGGTAATAATTGAGCAATAGTGGTAGAGTAAGAATTGAGCAATAGTGGTAGGGTAATAATTGAGCAATAGTGGTAGAGTAAGAATTGAGCAATAGTGGTAGGGTAATAATTGAGCAATAGTGGTAGAGTAAGAATTGAGCAATAGTGGTAGGGTAATAATTGAGCAATAGTGGTAGAGTAAGAATTGAGCAATAGTGGTAGGGTAATAATTGAGCAACAGTGGTAGAGTAAGAATTGAGCAATAGTGGTAGAGTAATAATTGAGCAACAGTGGTAGAGTAAGAATTGAGCAATAGTGGTAGGGTAATAATTGAGCAACAGTGGGTAGGGTAATAATTGAGCAATAGTGGTAGGGTAATAATTGACTAATAGTGGTAGAGTAAGAATTGAGCAATAGTACTAGAGTGAGAATTGAGCAATAATGGTAGGGTAATAATTGGGCAATAGTGGTAGGGTAATAATTGACTAATAGTGGTAGAGTAAGAATTGAGCAATAGTGGTAGAGTGAGAATTGAGCAACAGTGGTAGAGGAAGAATTGAGCAATTGTGAAACAGTGGTGATAGAACTACAGTGGGGCAGTGGTGAAAGACCAATTCCAGAAAAATGGCGATAAAGTAATTGTATAGTAAGGTGATAACATAACAGCACTATTATTGTATGACATTGTTATACTGGGATCAATTGCAACAGAGGAACAGAGGAGCTATAGCAGAACCTGAATAATAGAAGCAATTGAAATACTCTGACAAAACGTGCCTGTAATCAGCTAACCCATTAGAAAACATAGCAAGAATGGATAAAATATAAGCAGTTTATATTTGCTAGTAAAAGGTTAACTGATTATAGATTGGTATCAAGAATGTAAGTTGGATAGCCACCTCTGCAAAGATGGTAGAGAATGTTCGGATTTCATGTAGGCTAGGTAGAAGATTTTTTTTTTATTTCCGTTTGGTGTTCTCTAACAATTCTGTTGCAGAACATAAGTAACAACTTGAAACAGGAGGAACTGAGGTTAGAAGATGAAGAAACGCGATCTGGTTGGCTGCCAAGTCTACAGCAAAATTTAATCAACATTACGAAAGAAGAAGGGAAGAAGAGGAAAAGTAAAGATGTTGGATAAGAGAAAGAAGAAAAATAAAAGCAGTTGACTACGAAGAAATATTAAAAGGAATCCAGAAGGAGACGGAAAGGTGAAGGAAACTGGTAAAGTCGAAATAGAAGATGGCGTATCAGTGAGGATTGGATTGAGGAAATTATACTAACGCCACGGCGAGCGAGGGGTGAGAGTTGGGTGGAATCCGTTGGTTAACAATTTCCGCGACTGTCGACAATCCCGCACCAGCCAAGTTCGAACATTTCGTCATGTCTCAGATAGATGTGCTGCACTACCGGTCGGCCCACTTAATTCTCTGTGCGGTGGAAATGACAAAGATACGAGTTAAGCTGAGAAGAGTTCCAATGAACGTGCTATTAAATCCAAGTAAATGTATCATAATTGAAGACAAAAGGAAGGAAACAATGAAATAACATAAAGGTAGACTTCTCAGCACCTCCGTTTTAGTTATTTAAAACTTTATACGAACTCCTACATTTCTTCCATTTCCGTGATATTTTGCGTTTCTCTGTTTATATCTTTATCTATCTGTTTCCCGTCTGTAATTTCTTATTCATTATCTTCAATTTATCATTCCTAGTTTATTCCATTTATTACAAATTCCTTGTTCTGTCATTTTTACTTGATTATTTAACGACGCTGTATCAACTACTGTGTTATTTAGCGCCGATAAAATTGGTGATAGCGAGATTGTGGTTGGCGAGATGAGGTAGAGGATTCGCCATAGATTAGGCTACCTGATATTCGTCTAACAGTTGGGAAAATCTCGGAAAAAACTACTAGGTAATCAGCGCAAACGGAAATCGGTCTCACGCTTGAGCATAATTCCGGATCTGCAGGCAAACGCCTGTATTTGAAATTTCATGTTTAAATCATTGATGTCAATATAATACAATAAGTGGTATTATGATGAAAAGAATGTAATTAAAAACTGTATTGATATTCTTATTTAGACTTAATTTTTAGATATTATAGACTACACTCTAGAGCTTTTATCTCCTATCTTAAAATTGAAATCACTATTGGTTTCAAGTATCTATTTCATATGAGAAGAAATCATTATTTTCTATTATCAAATATGTCCACGTAATCATTTATATTACAGGATAAAATAACCACTGGAGCAATAGAAAATAGTGTAAAAATGTCTTCTGAACGGCTTATAGGAATAAATCACATTACAAATAAAGAAATCGAAAATATGATCTTGTATTCTCTCTTGTTAAAAACATTGGCGTTCAGCACTCGCGCGGATTACATTTGTAATTCACTCTAAAAACATATAGGGCTACAGGGTGATTCAAGAGGATTTACCTTTCCTTATGGGGCTTATTTCCGAAAACATTCTGAGCAAAAATGTCATATAAACATTTGTCCAAATCTCAATATTTTCAGAGTTACTCTAATTTGAAGTTGTTAGTAAAATAACTTTTTTTCTTTAGTTTTAAGGGTAAAAAATATTACAAATAGAGAATGAACTATTCAGAAGTGTTATTTCTTTAATTGGCTAGTGTTCTGAAGCTAAAAATGTGATGTTAATTGCTTTGTACAGATTTTATTTTTCAATTTCTAACTAAAAATTACATCATTCTTACGCACTTATCACAAAAATTGTTCCAAATCATACGACTTTAGGAACTTAATTCTCTATAGTTTGATTATGCATCCTAACGTACAGTCTTCAAGAATTTACAAGAGTGGCATGATTTGTAATAATTGTGATAAATGCTTAAGAAAATGTAATTTTGTAGTTAAAAATCGAAAAAAAAAATCTGTAGGAAGCAATTACGGAATTCACAACACATTTTCACCTTCAGAATACCAGTTAAAGAAATGATGCTCCTCAATAGTTCTTTCTTTATCTAACTTTTACCCTTAAAACTAAAGAGTAATGGTATTTTACAAATAACTTCAAATTATTGTAAATCGGAAAATATTGAGATTAGAACAAATATTTATATGCCATTTTTTGCTCACAATGTCTTCGGTAATAAGCTCCGTAAGGGACGGTAAATTCTCATGAATCACTTTGTATATCGCTACACAGAGTCACAAGTCACAATTACATCCAAACACTCTAGACATCAGAGCTAAAGTGTAACAGGAAGGTACTGAAAATTTCACGCTATCAGCAATGTAAGCGAAGTTGTGATGACGTAAGAAATGGTGAATAAATAAAACCAAAATAGAGCTAAAAAGAGGAAAAGAACGTGTAAGAGATTGTAGATAATGCAAGAGGGAACGTAATAGAATTTCACAGAATGTGGCTATGAAAATAATTAATCTACATCAACTGTAAAAGTGTAAATTGTAAAAAGTGAACAACGTGAATGAAAGATAATGTTATGAAGAATCTTTTAGTTCTTTTAAACACATTTCACTAACAATAAATTTGAGTTTATTTGTAATGTTTTTGACAGGCTGTGTGACGAATAACACCCAAACCTGTGAACTTAATTACCGCGAGTAAACACGTTTTGATTTATCCTTCGAAGAGGTGGAAGAATTCAAATATCTTGGAGCAACAGCAACAAATATAAATGATACTCGGGAGGGAATTAAACACAGAATAAATATGGGAAATGCCTGTTATTATTCGGTTGAGAAGCTTTTGTCATCTAGTCTGCTGTCAAAAATCTTAAAGTTAGAATTTATAAAACAGTTATATTACCGGTTGCTCTGTAAGGTTGTGAAACTTGGACTCTCACTTTGAGAGAGAAACAGAGATTAAGTGTGTTCGAGAATAAGGTGCTTAGGAAAATATTTGGGGCTAAGAGGGATAAAGTTAACAGGAGAATGGAGAAAGTTACACAACGCAGAGCTGCACGCGTTGTATTCTTCACCTGACATAATCAGGAACATTAAATCCTGACGTTTGAGATGGGCAGGGCATGTAGCACGTATGGGCGAATCCAGAAATGCATATAGAGTGTTAGTTGGTAGGCCGGAGGTAAAAAGACCTTTGGGGAGCCCGAGACGTAGGTGGGAAGATAATATTAAAATGGATTTGAGGGAGGTGGGATACGATGGTAGAGACTGGCTTAATCTTGCTCAGGATAGGGACCAATGGCGGGGTTATGTGAGGGCGGCAATGAACCTCCGGGTTCCTTAAAAGCCAGTAAGTAAGTAAACACGTTTTACGCAATGCAAGGGTTTTCGTGAATCCCCTGCTAGTTTTTCTGAATTATTTTTCCCTCACATTGTTTGTATTCTTCTAAAATAATCTTTTGTGTGGTGGTTTGAATGATAAATGTATTAAATTGTGTTTTTGTATTGTTTAATTATTTTTTCTCTTTCCAATTACACTGGTCAACAATGAAAATGTTTCGGGCTCAAAAATAGCTAATTCTTATGTATTTCCACCTGCTGAATTAAAAATTCACCATGAAAATGACAGATTAGCTCTTGCTTTGGAGATAAAGTGACATTTTAGTTTTTAGAGTCAACATTTTCAGTTTCGGGGAAATTTTGTTTTGGGAGTTGGCACACCTGTCAAATAACAAAACACAAATGTCCTTCAGCTGTTTGTAAGTTACAAACATAGATATTGTTGCTGTGGTTGTGAATTTCATATTGTTTCTGCTGTAATTAATGCAGAATTTCTGGTTTGGAAGTGTTTTTAAAATGTAGAATTTGTAAAAATTCCACGAAAATTGTTGTTTGAAGTATAAAATGAAGACAGTGTGGAACAAGAAGAAGAACCCAACAAGCTTTCCACATCTCATGACCCTGATTTTGAAGAAAAAAAAGATGATAATCCGCACAGACTGAGTCAAACGGAATTGAGTGATCTCATTAGAGAAGGCAGAAATTCTAGGGTCTGAACTACAGCAATGGAATCTTCTCGAACGTGATGTCAGGGTCTCACAGTACAGACAACGCCACAGGGATCTGCTTCCCCTTTTTTTTTTAGAAGAAAAGCAATCTTGTTTGCTGCGACATTAATGGCTTGATGAAATGTTTGAATTTGAACCATGATCCAACTAAATGGAGGCTATTCATAGACTCCGCCAAGCTTAGTTTGAAAGCTGTATTACTTCACAATGGCAACCGTCTTTCTTCTATTCCTGTTGGTCATGGAGTTCACATAAAGGAGACTTATGCAAATATGACAATCAAATATCATGAACACAAGTGGAAAATCTGTGGTGATCTAAAAGTCATTGCTGTACTCTTAGGAATGCAACTGGGGTACACAAAATATTGCTGCTTTTTATGTATGTGGGACAGCAGGGATAGGAAATCACATTATATTCAAGCAGACTGGCCTGCAAGAAATCATAACCCTAGCGAGAAAAATGTTGTTGCCGAGCCTCTCGTGGACCCAAAAGATATTCTTCTTCCACCCCTGCATATTAAGCTGGGTTTGATAAAAAATTTTGTCACAGGTATGAACCAAGATGGACAGGCCTTTAAGTACGCAAGAGATAAATTTTCGAAATTAAGTGATACCAATGTTAAAGAAGGTATTTTTGTCGGGCCACAAATTCGAGAACTTGTAAAGGATCCTGCATTTGACCAAGTTTTGGAGGGGAAAGGAAAGGAAGTTTGGGAAGCCTTCAAGGGAGTTATTCATGGATTTTTAGGCAACAAAAGAGATGATAACTACACTCAGTTGGTGACAGTGCTCCTGCAAAAATACCATCAACTCGGATGCAACATGTCCCTTAAATTCCATTTTCTCCACTCCCACCTAGACTTTTTCCCTCCTAGTTGTGGAGCTTTCAGTGATGAACACGGCGAAATGTCCCATCACGATATTTTTTGTTACGGAACAAAGATATCAGGGCCGTTGGAATGAAACAATGCTTGCGGATTAGTGCTGGTCTTTGCGTAGGGATGCTCCGGAACTCACTTGCAAGACGCAAGCTAAAAGACGACGATCTCATGAAGCCACACATGATTCTCTTCAGATCCAACTATCTGCCAGATATTCTTCCATCAATTTAGAACTCATAGAATGTAACTGCCATTTTAAAAAATTCAGATGCACTTTCAATGTTGTTGGCATATGTAATTAAAATATATCGTTTTCTCTTAATCTGTTAAACCGAAATATTTCCACCTATTGTGTATCACAGAAACTAGAGCTAAGAAAACATTTTCATTGTCGTATTCGTTTTTCTCAACCCAAAATTAGTGAGAATTGACTCATGAAGTGCAGGAAACATTCAAAAAAAAATTTTTTTTTGTTGCCCAGTGTTATTTTTATCGTAAATCGTCCTGCTTATTACTCCTTCTTTCTTCTTACTTCCACATTTTTATCACAATTTTCTACTGTATTGATGGATTAAATGAAACTCTTCCCTTGTACTGCCAGCAAGGCGATATGTGCATTTGAGTTCCTTTCAATGGCAAGTCCGTTCACTTTTACTCAGGTCCTTCTAAAACACTATTAGGTACTTCTGTTTTTTTTGTAGGCAGATACTTAAAAATTAATGTTCCATAATTCCACGAAAATTGTGTGTTTGAAGTATAAAATGAAGACAGAATGGCGACCGAGTCACAGCGGTATAACTGTTTCATCAAATGCAGAGGAAATGCTGCATTACAAGCCTGTCCAGAGGCTAAAAGTGGCAGCCCCACTACTGGACTACCTAACGATAAGGCTAGTAACCTATCTTAGGGAAAATTACATTACTTTCAAGCCTCAAACAAGCAGTATAAGGACAGATAATTTGATGAGTACCGGTACTAAAAAATTATGATGCAATATAAACCTAGAGGACATCGTCGACCAGGAAGACCTTTAAGAAGACTGCTAGATGGGGCCGAAACAGGTCTACAGAGGCCTAATTCGTGAAGGATGATGATGATGATGATGATAATTTATTTGTATACTGTAGGGCAGAGATCGGCAAAAATGTCATCGTGATCACTAGCAATAGTGAAGTTGCAGGGGCAGCGCAGTAAACTGCCTTTGCTTCAATCCCTCTCTTCCGTCCAACTCCCCTACAACGCCAGTACACAGGCATATATCAGTGACGGGTTATCTGATTAGATTTAGATTTGTTCTTACTCAAATCTTCAACGTCTGTTCAGAAACGTATGTTTAAGGAAGAATGGGAGAAACAGTATTTGTTGTGCATACTGTATGGTAACCTACTGTACTGTACGGACGTCTCTTGTGTTCTAAAATCCTAATAGGTACTTATAAATCAAACATCTAGCGACGTTATGACACGTCATGAGATTATCACGAAATCATAGGTAAGGAAGAACATATATGTAATGTATTTGTAAACGGAAATGTATACAACAGAAAATAAGTAGGGCTGGACGAGGGCGAAACAATTAAAACATAATAAAATTCAAATAACAGTTCCGGTACTAAAATATTATGAAACAAGCTATGAGTCAAAGGGAACTCCATGCAAGTTATATTATTTCTTTGGAAATCGCAAAATCATTGAAGTGCTATAATGAAGGATAGTTCATTAAAAATGTTTGAATAAAGTTGCTAACATTAGGTATTTGTCCCGAATAATCTGATGTTTTTAACAATAAGAAATTATCCACACGAACAGTAAAAAAGATAATAAAGGATATTGAAATACTAGCTGAGCGAGAAATAAAATCAAAGATACATAAACAGTGGTCTAATCTCTCGCTTTAGTTGGAAACACAAATATGGATGCAGTAGAATTTGTAATGTTCACTCCGGAGTTACGAAGGATCTCTCTATGTAAGAATTTTTGCTCGATGTCATTGCACTTAAAGGATATATAACAGGAAAGGAGTTATTCCAAGCATGAAGAAAACATATAGAAGTATTGAATCTGATAAAGCAACTTGTATTAGTAGTAACATACGGGATTCGAAATAAGACTTTAAAAAAGTCTATTAAGTGGAGTAAAGTGTTATTAACAGAGCTGGAAATAAGTGAGGGCATAAAACGTTACCATTGTATAACATACGAGACTGCCTTAGATGTATTTAAATGCTCTCCATAGAAAATTGTGTGTAGTCCTATCATAGGTAACCTGCCGCTTCCCTAATAGCTGCTATGTTTGACTATATATTCAATATACAGAGTGTTTCCGAGGCGGTGTTACAAACTTTCACGGATGAGGCGAAGGGCACATGTATCAATTTGAAATAAGGAACCATGGTCCGGAAATGACTTAGTCGAAAGTTATAAGCAAAAATAGTTGAGTGGAAATGGAATTGTAATTTGGCACCACGTGCCTTCCTTCCCTTAATCTCTGGAACAGTCGTGGAAAGATAGTATGGGCCGGATGTCTCCTATGTGGATACTTGACCCGATACAATCTGTTAGCTTGTCTACTGCTTCCATTTGCTCATCCGTATTCGAAAATCAGGTCTGCTTATTCCGCTCTCGTGTACTTCTCCATTTCACTAGGACTGATCGACTGGACACTGTAACTTGTACACATACACTGCTGTCTACAGACATGCATATCAGGACCGACCATGTCCGTTACACATTACGCTATCTGCATTGCTTTAATGTAGTTTCCTGTCCCCATCCCTCAGACAGCGCATTGAATGGAATACTGTTAGTAGACAACGTAAACAACGTCAGATGAATACAGTATATGTAAGATATACAGATGAATACACATAAATAAGGTGTAAATAGGAATAAAATTATTTCATTTCCACAGAACTATTTTTGCTTGTAACTTTCGACTCTGTCATTTCCGGAACAGGGTTCCTTATTTCAAAATGATACATGTGCCCTTCGCCATCATCCCTGAAAGTTTGTAACACTACCTCGGAAACACCTTGTATATTCAATATATTTCGGAAGACTTATTGTATGAACGAAAAACTTGTAATATCTAAACAAAAATCATGACTAGTAGACGAAAATTTACGAGTCGTATTAAGATTGGCAATTTGTGACGTATTTTCCTAGGTTGTTGTAGGACAGTAAAAATGATGGCGAAATAAAATAATATAATCTGTCTATCTGTAAATCCATATTGTGTAGTCTGCGTCAGATACTTGTATTGAGAGTTTGTCACTGGGATGCGAACGGAGTGCTCTATACTCCTCGATTGATATTACATCATATGTATTGCGGCTTGTGTCCTGTGATGTCATCGTGAGTACAAATTTGCCGACGGCTGCTGTAGGGTCATGAAATTGATAAAAACCTTGGTTTCAATAATTGTAAACTTACCTTATCACACTTCATATAAATGTAGTCGTAATATTGAGTAATATATTTATGTTCGAAAACTTCACTTCAGAGTTCTACATGCAGTTTCTTGATATGAGATTCCGATTGCTATCTCTCTCAACTTTAATTGGCAAAGTTTTAATTGTCCTACACTTCATTAGAAATTTGTTATAAATTAAATAATTCTCAGGAATGTTGGAGTTCATCTCCGTTTGTGTTTGAATTGGTTGTAATGTTTACGGAAGGCGACATTTTGTATCTGAGCGGGAGTGTATTTCCAGAAGCGTTTAATTACCGTAGTGGAAAGTTTTGCCGAATCTCCACTCTCTCCGCTTACACTGTAATGCTTTCCAATGAACAGCTAATTCCTTTTCGGCGAATGGGAGCAGAACGCATCCCACCACAGAATCAGGAGTGAATGGCTGTCCTATATCGTATCGAGGGAAGGATATGACTCCCGCGACCGGAATCTACTTCCACACTTGGTCAGTATAGTTACTGCACAGATATCTACTGTAGGCCTACGTTTTGCATATGAATTCTATAAGATGTGTCGAAATACCTTCCCTAATATTCGTTTCAGTGGTCTGTGAACCGTTCTTACGAGCTTTGCTCTTTCGGGGTATTTTAATGTAACGTTTTTATGTATATGTTATTATTAAATAAATAAATAAAATAAATAAATTTGGTAAACATTATAAATTTGTTTAACTTGATTGATGTTATAACTTTCTATTTGAAAAAAATTAAGAAATTATCTGTGGAAACAATATTGTATGTATTTATATCACAATTGAAATCAGAAATGTCACTCCCCACAGTCAAATTAGTTGTTTTTGAGTAAATACAGTTTTCCATCTTCAAATTAATTATTTAACGACACTGCAACATCAACTACGAACTTTTACCATAAAGGCAGTTGCTAAAATGTGATAGAGGAAGACATTTTAAATAAATATGTTTAACTGGGTTTAATTTATACAGTTTACATGCATACAATTTACTATAAAACAGGTTTTATATTTAGACATTATTTATATGTATCTATATGAAGGATTCAGAGCCATAGTGGGCCAAGCGCCATTTATTAAAAACGTCCACACCTGTGGAGTAACGGTCAGCGTGTCTGGCCGTGAAACCAGGTGGCCCGGGTTCGAATCCCGTTCGGGGCAAGTTACCTGGTTGAGGGTTTTTCCGGGGTTTTCCCTCAACCTAATACGAGAAAATGCTGGGTAACTTTCGATGCTGGACCCCGGAATCATTTCACCGGCATTATCACCTTCATTTCATTCAGACGCTAAATAACCTAGATGTTGATACAACGTCGTAAATTAACCCAATAAAAAAATAAAATTTATTAAAAACTGAGAAAGCAAGGGTTAAAGTTAAATGAATACCACAGTTTAATGGAGATTGACATATCATTTAATTTTAATGTGTATACTTTATATTACTGGCTATATGTTTCCATTGAATTTTGGTAATAACTTCATTTTAACCCTTGTTTTCTACGGTTTTAGTAAATGGCGCTTGGCCCACTATGATTCTGAACCCATTGACAACAATAACTTTTTCTATTTAAATACTTATAACATTGGCTTTCCTCATTTTTCTGCCGTCATTGTTGTTGACTACCTCTCAGGACTTTTACTTCTGCTCACAAGGGTGAACCAGCCAGGTTCCTAACCGCACTCACGACGGCTAATTCATACGTAACGACCATATGAGGAGCATTCGTTAGCGCTTTTGCAGTTAGTATTGCGTAATGATGTACTTAGGCTACCTAGTTCACAATTCATGTTCGAAATGACGTCCTTGTGATATCTGGCGGGCTGCACATCTCCTGAAGACATGTCCAGCAACTCGCCCCAGTTCGTTCTCCGAAATGCCTCGAATTTGTCATGTTGCGGTTGTTCGTGAAAACGGTGTGGATTTTCACTGTCACAGTACCGATTGTTTTGAGTGTTCACGTAACCACTGAGGTGGAACCATGCTCCGTCACTATAAAAAATTAAGATAGAGTCAAGTAGTCCACCATACTCTGACTGTTGGAATCACATTCTAAACCTTAGTCTGCTCTGAAAATCGGGATCCATTAAACTCTGAACCACACGAATTTTCTAAGGTTATAGTTTTGTTTGTAGGATACCTATATCTACTTATTTTTTCAGAGGCCAAAATCCCTGAATCAAGCTGTAATTATCGTCCCAATCTACAGGTTAACGTCGGCAATTCTTTGATACTGAAACCACAATGCCCTCGCTTATTCTTCCATGATTGATCGTATACATTCTTGGGTAAATATACGAGTACGCGCCCATACATTGCGATAATACAGGCCAGAGGTCAGGGCTTGTTTTGTTTTTAGTACACTTGCCGCGCTAATCACTATTGTCGATACAAGATATGGCACAGGCATGTCAATTCAATTCGTAGAAAAGCGATAAATAAAAGAAATCTGTCGGCTCATGATGAGAACCTTTCATACTCGTCAAGAATCACCCGAAGACAAAAGTCACCCTACGATAAAATTACTATTATCTGTCACATTATTTTCCCCCGAAGCTATCATAATTCAGAGCTGTGACGACAAACGTTCTAACATCCCAGCTATATCTATAATATTTGTTTCCTTCTTGGACTTGCCTATTAACAAGAAGTAAATTCTTCTTCTTCTTCTTCTTCTTCTTCTTCTTCTTCTTCTTCCTTCACGCATCAGACATTATTGTCTGTAGCAACCTATCATGCCACCGTTTTTTGGGTCTTCCTATTTTTCTTTTCCCTACAGGTTTATAATTCTTAAAATGAAATCGTAGTCTCTCAATGTTCATTCTTTGTACATGGCTTATCCACTTGGTTTTATACTCTTTAGTTTTATCGTTCATATTATATATATATATATATGTAATTATAATTATTTCTTTCTTATATCTTCACTTCTTTTATGGTCTATTTTCTTATAGCCAGCAACTGCTCTTAGAAGTCTCATTTCATTAGCTTCAAGTTTACTTTTATTTTTCTCTGTCATGATCCAAGTTTCGCTCCCATACAAAAGTTTTGGCACTGACATTATTTTATAAAACTTTAATATCGTGTCTTTTCTTGCTTTATTTTTCAAACATCTTTTTATAGTGCCATGAAGATAGTTAAATACTTTCATTTTTTTCATTTGATCAGACTCTTTTTGATACGATGTACTGCATCCTAAGTACAGTATTTAAATTCTGTAACTTGTTCCACAATATTATCTTCAATTACAATTTTCGATCGGATACTCTCTTTTCCTTTGAATGCCATCGCTTAGGTTTACTTAGGGACAATGTCATATTATATTCTTTTGCTATTTTTTAATGTAATTGATTTCTGAAGATTATCTTCCAAATAATCTGATCATCTGCAAACATTAACGTTAATACATATTCTAGTTTGTTAAAATTATGGGAGTAGAGGGGTATAATATTCATCCATTGTCTATCAATTTCGTCAATGTATATGTTAAAAAGTAGCGGAGACATACAGCATCCTTGTCTTACACCTATATTAATTTCCTCTTTTTTAAATCTCTGGCTCCTGTTATCTGAATTTTTGTTCCTTGATATACCGTATATCTTTAATTACTTCAATTAAATGGAGTGGAATACCTCGTTTAAACATAATTTTCCAAAATGCATGTCTCAAATTTTATAAAAGGCTTTTGTGTAGTCAATAAATATGTGTTTCTCTATGAAATTCTCGGAGCTTCTCAATTATTTGTTGTAATTATTATTATTATTATTATTATTATTATTATTATTATTATATATTGTTTATAATTTTTGTACTGGTATTTGCTGTAAATTCAATATTCTTACTAATACACAATCGTACAGGTTTTCGAGAAAGAAAACGTTTGCAGTTCTTTTCAAAAATATTGATTATGTATTTAACTGCAGTAGAAGTGTTGACACAATGTAGTTAATTATGGCTCCGCATGCCCTGCTTCGCTTTCGTTACCAACTGCTCGTCTGGCGCAATTTCCATTCGTCATTTAATGAAAGGCGTTCCCGATAACGAAAGTGAACTCATACCCCATGTATAACACGGCTGACTACCTCCCGTCAGTACCGAATGTCGCCATGTTGTTTATGTCACACCTGACTCCCACCCAAGGGACCGAGTGACCGAATAAACTGACAAGTTTCTGACAGTACTTCTCAGTTTAAAGGGTAAGCCCTATGTAAAGGGATATGTACTCTCCTACACCATTAGCACCTGTGACCATTAGGGAGATTAGAACGGTTATGTAAACTCTTAGACATTTTGTTTCATGTGAAATGTATGCATGGATCCCGATAATCTGGGTTTGTAGTTAACAAATTATTAGAGAAATGTAATTTAGGATTATCAGCCGTGCCTTGAGCTTCATGCTACTGTATATTCATAGTGTAATCTGAAACGTAGAAGTATCTCGAAGATGACACATAGTTTCTCATTGTATATTTTACGTTTTAGTTAATTTTAAGTTTTTTTTTTACTTTGTTCTTTAACGACGCTGTATTAACTACAAGGATATTTCTATGGTATTCGGGTAAAGGGGGTTGTCATTTTTTGTGCAGATGAACACACAAGTTAAATTATACAAGTGTGTATGCAAAATTCAAAAGAACACTAGCAATTAATGTGTTTATTTATGTAGAAAATTATTTGCAATAGGGGTGCGAAGTTTAATTTTCATTTATCTCCAAACTCATTTTATGACTTACCTCCCTTTACCCAAACACCACAGATTTAGCGTCGATGGGATGAGTGATAGCGAGATTATATTTGGCGAGATGAGACCGAGGATTCGCCATGGATTACCTGATATTTGCTTTACGGTTGGAGAAAACCTCAGAAAAACCCAACCAGATAATCAGGCCAAGCGGGAATCGAACCCGCACCTGAGGGTTCGGATCGGCAGGCAAGCACCTTAGCCGACTGAGCTACACCGGTGGTGAATATGAGTTACTACTTTATAATACTGCTCGTTGTTTGTTTTCTTGCGATATACATACATACATACATACATACATACATACATACATACATACATACATACATACATACATACATACATAAAACAAATCATATACTATATAATCACATAAGAAAACGAACTTTCATTTTCTCGATGGCAAATAAAAAGGTATTTTTATAGGTCTAATTCCAAAATTGATGCATTTTCCTAAATTTATTTTTTGAGTAGATTAAGTAAATACATTAATTAATTTTAAATATACATGTAAAAAACTGCAGCCTACGTATATTTTAATAATTTTCAATATTAGTTTTTGTTTACGAAAATCGGAACTGTAAGTGATCTGTATTAAATTGCATCAGAATTCTTTAATAGGTTATTTAACGACACTGTATAAACTACTAGGCTGTTTAGCGTCGAAGTAATATGTGATAGCGAAATTGCAGTCGGCGAGATAAAGCCGAGGATTTATCACAGATTATCTGACATTCGCCTTACGGTTCGGAAAACCTCAGAAAAAACGAAGCCAGGTAATCAAACCACGCCCGAGCACATCTCCGAATCAACAGGCTAGCGTCTCTGCCGACTCAGTTACGTCGGTCGCTGGCATTATTATGAGACTCTAAAACACCTTTATTTTTTTTCATTCCTAACCTTCATGATATTTCCTTAACAGTGGAAGAAATGGATTTGCAACAGACGGGTGTAATATTCTAACAGTTATCTGGCTATGAGTTTTTACACATTTGTCGTAATTGTGTTCATAATCAATATTCTTTTGGGTATAATACTCTGTCCTGGAACTTTACATCTTCAACGTTTCATAGCGACATACAGTTTCCATCAAGAAGGAAAATGGATATGACCAGAAGAGTCACCTGCTCTGTTGGACCTTTTATGCTTGGCTCAATTTTTTGGAAGCGACCTAACAGAGTAGGTGACCCTTTAGGTCGTACCTAGTTGATTTGATAACGAAAGTATATGTCGTCCCCAAATGTTGAAAAATGTTAGTCTACTTCTGTTGAACATGTATTCAAAATTCCTTGTGTAATGCTACTTTTATTCTGCATTTCGTTTCGTATAGTCACCTGTCTGAAGACAGTCACCTGTCTGAAGACAGGTCTGAACCTCACAAGGGATACCAAGAAGACATCACTTATGAGGCAACTAGGCCAGGAGATAATGGGGTAGGGTAGCCAGTTTCTTTCCCCCTCCATTGCATAAATCGCCGATTAGCTACATATTACACTAATCAGACTTCAGATGCATAAAAACAATTATTCCTATTCCTCTGACACATCGTCAAGTGAGATCTACTATCTGAATAGCTGTACATATCGGCCAGAACTTCAGATAGAGGCAGTATTAGGCATTTGTGAATTGAAATTGGTGTCAGAAACTATTTTCAGAATATACTTTCTAGATAACTATTTTAACTTACAAATTTTATTCCAGTCAATTTTCTCCACACGTGTATATATATATATATATATATATATATATATATATACACACACACACACACACACACACACACACACACATACACAAGCCCACATCGGTCCCTATCCTGTGCAAGATTAATCCAGTCTCTATCATCATATCCACCTCACTCAAATCCATTTTAATATTATCCTCCCATCTACGTGTCGGCCTCCCTAATATATATATATATATATATATATAGTATTTTGATAGGCATTGTTGTAACACATATGTTGGCAATTTTATTAACTTCCAGGACACGGTGGTATAGGCTTACCTAAAAGTTCTTTCCTGATACAATATACAATACAATTGACTTTAAGGACTCGCATGTTCATTGCCACCCTCACATAAGCCCGCCATCGCTCCCTAACCTATGCAAGATTAATCTAGTCTGTATCATCATATCCCACCTCACTCAAATACATTTTAATATCATCGTCCCATCTACGTCTCGGCCTCCCCAAAGGAATTTTTCGCTCAGGTGTCCCAACTAACGCTCTATATGTATTTCTGGATTCGCCCATATGTGCTACAAGCCCGGCCCATCTCAAACGTCTGGATTTAATGTTCCTAATTATGTGAGGTGAAGAATACAATGCGTGCAGTTCTGCGTTGTGTAACTTTCTCCATTCTCCTGTAACTTCGTACCTCTTAGCTACAAATATTTTCCTAAGAACCTTATTCTCAAAAACCCTTAATCTCTGTTCCTCTCTCAAATTGAGAATCCAAGTTTCACAACCATACAGAGGAACCGGTAATAGAACTGTTTTATAAATTATAACTTTCAGATTTTTTGACACCAGACTAGATGACAAAAGCTTCTCAACCGCATAATAACAGGTATTTCCCATATTTATTCTGCGTTTAATTTCCTCCCGAGTGCCATTTATATTTGTTACTGTTGCTCCAAGATATTTGAATGTTTCCACCTCTTCGAAGAATAAATTTCCAAATTTTATATTTCAATTTCGTACAATATTCTGGTCACGAGACATAATCATATACTTTGTATTTTCGGGATTTGCCTCCAAACCTATCGCTTTACTTGCTTCAAGTAAAATTTCCGTGTTTTCCTAATCGTTTGTCATAAATTTACTCAATCTTATTTTTCTCTTCCCAAGATTTTGTTATATCTTTATTTGTATATTTTTAGTTTGAAATTTGAGTGCAAACTTTAACATAAATATTTCTTTGTTTTAGGATAGGAAGTCATCGCCTATTATTTGTACATTCTATTTCTGTTTATATATTATTCACTGTTGTATATTTGCAATGAAATTTTTATAACCTCTTACGACATCGTTTTAATAATTTTATCTTCTGACGAGTTTTCTCATTGTGGTATATAGTGCCTAATATTCAAAATAGAGATGAAAGTATTTCTCTCCTGTTGAGAACAAAAATTGAGTTACACCGTGTAGAAAGTGAAACCCTTCAGCTGTTCTTTGATGCAGAATCACGCTGCACCAGCTTCTTGCAAAGGTCTATAAAGTATCTACACGGAAAATCTTAGTCCACATCTCTTCTCCATATTCCGCCCCCTCTCACCTCGAATCAGCTGCGAGCCGAGGCGCTGGCAGTCGGTAAACTTGTAAAGTACACGGAGCCACACATTCTGTTGTCACAGCGTTCCTGTCCGATGTTTGCACAGAAAGAATACTTCGGAAGTAGGCCTGGATTTACTGAATACATCTCACCCCCACGCCCGGAGGAAGTATTGGAAACTGTTTGCCTAATCTTGTTGACGTCTATGTGGGTTACCTTCTGAAATTTATTCCCAATATATTCAAAGCCTTCGCAGATTATACAAGTTACATTGTTTAGTATTACGGAATACGCAGTGGGTTTGATGCATCGTAGGCTAGATTTGTTGTAAACACAAACTCGAATAATAATTTTCGTTATTGGATAAGTCTTGTCGTCATTTCACAGCTTATGCATAATTTGAAATCAATTTCATCACTGTGTGGAAACGCATAAGGATATTTATTGTCAATTTCTCGAACGAGGTGAACTACTTTTTGTGGTTGTTTTAAGCGAAGAGGAAGCTTTTGGTAGTTCTGTGCCGAAGCGTACATCTATCATTCTGCAAATATTGTTCGATCCAAGGCATTGACTAGAGGGAAATTTTCACCATCAACTGTGTCCCCAAAAATGTCAATCAGATCTTAAATTACATTCCATCAACAATTTCTAATTAGCCTTCTCTTTGATTTCATTTCGTATCTCTTCTTTTCAGAAAATACAGTTATAGAAAGCTTCGATAGTCCCGGGAATAATGTACATTCATTTATCAAACTTTTCTACCCAAGGGCAGGTCTTTCACTGTAAACCCAGCATTTCACAACCTTTCCTATTTTCCGCTTTCCTCTTAGTCTCCGCACATGATCCATATATCGTCTATCAACTTCTGCCGCGAACTCTTCACCCGTTCACCATTCTTTCCAGTGCATCATTCATTAGGCAGATTCTTCTCAGCCAGTGACCCTACCAATTCCTTTTCCTCTTCTTGATAAGTTTCAGCATCATTCTTTCTTCACCCACTGTTTCCAAAAGAGCTTGACTTCTTATTCTTATTATTTCACACGCGCCATTCTTCTCCATATCCACATTTCAAATGCATTTACTCGCTTCTTATTACTTCGTCGTAATTACCTTTTTTGCCTCATACAATGCAACATTTCACACAAAGCACTTCATTAGTCCCTTCCTTACCTATTCTTTCCGGATTTTCGAAGTAAATCCTCGTTTTTCTATTAAAAACTAACTTTGTCATTGCTATTCTCCTTTTCACTTCCTGGCAGGAGCTCATGTTACTGCTTATAGTACACCTCAAATATTTGAAACTTTCTACTACCTCTACTGCTACATTTCGAATTCGCACGTTTACCTTCTTTATTATTCTTCAGATAGCCATGGCCTTCGTCTAGTTTGCATTCATCTTCATTCCATATTACTCACAGCTGTCATTTTACTCTATTGCATATCCTAGTATCGTCTCCTCTTCTCTTAACAACGCCATATTGTCAGCAAAACTTATGTTGTTTATTCTTCTTCCTCCTACTATCGCCCGTCCCATGTTTCGAAAGTAGTTCTTGACTAAATCTTCCAAGCAAGGTGTTCATATACAGCATATAAAGATAAAAATAAAAGTAACAATGATTTATTATTATTATTATTATTATTATTATTATTATTACTGTTGTTACTATTATTATTATTATTATTATTATTATTATTATTATTTGACGAGATTAAGGGTGTTTGAGAATAAGGTGCTTAGGAAAATATTTGGGGCTAAGAGGGATGAAGTTACAGGAGAATGGAGAAAGTTACACAACACAGAACTGCACGCATTGTATTCTTCACCTGACATAATTAGGAACGTTAAATCCAGACGTTTGAGATGGGTAGGGCATGTAGCACGTATGGGCGAATCCAGAAATGCATATAGAGTGTTAGTTGGGAGACCGGAAGGAAAAAGACCTTTAGGGAGGCCGAGACGTAGGTGGGAAGATAATATTAAAATGGATTTGAGGAAGGTGGGATATGATGATAGAGGATGGATTAATCTTGCTCAGGATAGGGACCAATGGCGGGCTTATGTGAGGGCGGCAATGAACCTCCGGGTTCCTTAAAAGCCAGTAAGTAAGTATTATTATTTGACATAATTAGGAACATTAAAACCAGATGTTTGAGGTCGGTAGGGCATGTTATTTGAAATTTTTCATAGAAATCAATAATAAGCGAGATATTTCGGTTTATTTCATTTAGGCCCCCTTACAACGCTCTTTTTAAATAAAATATTTTGAAAGTCATATAGCCTAAAATCTAACTTAGAAAAAACATAATTCATATTCCAATTTTCATATAAATCGGTTCATCCATTATTGCTTGAAAAGGTAACAAACATCCTGATAGACAGACAGACAGACAGACAGACATACATACAAACAAAAATTTCAAAAAAGCTGTTTTTGGTCTCAGGATGGTTAATTATACATGTTGACACCAATTATTTCTGAAAAAGCGAAAATTACCAGAAAAATGTTGGTTACAGATTTATTATTAGTATAGGCCTAAATAATAATGACACTGCTATTCGAATTAAAACAATAGTACATTTACATTAATTATAACTATGTATAACTAGAAATACTAAATAAATTTATTATGTTACAGTTTCCGCTTCATTATTTTGCCCTTTCATTTTGTTGATTAGTCCGTAACAAATCGCTTGAGCGGTGAAACAAGCCTGAAGCTCTCCCGGTTGCTGAAATGGCGCAAACGTGGTAATTTTTACCTCGCTTAGGCTGTATTCCTCTGTTATCTCAAATAATCGATTCTGTAAATCTTCCAACACTGCACGCGTATGTCCTTGCTCTACAGAGCGTCCTCCTCTAACTATTACACGCCGAGCTACAACCGTTTACGCGTTTCAAATTCCACTCCTTTTTTCTCTCACATTCGATCCTTATCAAATGCGAATAAAGACATACCCTACGTCTAAAAATTATAATCAGACAATTAGTCTATGGTTTGAACCCAGTCCTAAACGCAGACGTTGCTTTTGAATCCAACTCGCTACAGTCTCAACTACTGGACAAACGAATTGCTAAGAATATTATTTTGTATTTTACAAATTTGTTCCTATTGAGTTACCTTTCCAGCAAGAAATTACGTAATTTCTAGGTACACAATGCAAATGGAAAGAGAACATAACTGAGAGGAAAATGATATCCATGAAACTGCTAACATGTGTCTAAAGCGTTAGTGAAAATCTCGTTTAATAATACTTCGCTCAGATTTCCAAGATAGGAGTAACAACGGCATTTTCTTGCCGCGTGTCTCTATGACATCCTATCATTTGAACATTTACCGAGTCTTTAAATACTCTTTTACCTGTTACTAGCCTTAAACGAATAATGGAACGCAGATTATACAAATTACAGATCGTTCAAGCCCCTTCCTTACATCCTATTCCCATGAAAGTTGTTATATTTTGTACGTGCTGAAACTTTGTACGATATAATTTCAGCTTCAAGAAAATGTGATAACGAAAAGGAAAGAAAACGGATATATTAGAGTTACTCCAAGTTCCAATCTCAAATAATGTTCATTTTATATCCCAAGCTACCAACGTTAGGTGATGGCAATATAAAAACGTATCCTCCTATTCCAATAGAAGTAACTCGAGTTTTTGTCTGATTTCTATGTAACTTTTCTGACCGACTGAATGACTAAAAGCAAGCTTAAAATCTGTCGAACATTTACGGATCTTAAAAAGAAAAAAGGAAATTGGTCATTCGTTATCTCGTGGAACGAAGTGGATGCGTGAGCCATAGCTCAGAGTAAGAACCTTATGGTGGGGTAAGTGAGCTACTAGCTAGCTAGCTAGCTACAAGTTGGAGCATAACGAGAGAGGGAAGCTTCTCAGTCAGCTATCTTCTTCCCCTTACGCGAAAGTATGTTTCATGACGTAGGCCTAACTGATGGCCTATACAGGGCATATGAAATGTTACAGTCTACTATGTTTAAAAAATGTTAAGTGAATGTTTTTCTACTATTTCTAAGCACAAGACTTGCATTAATTGAGGGCTTTTCCGGAAAAAAAGCGGATAGACCTATACGCCCTTCTTCGGGAAAACTGTTTAAAATGTAGTGAATTATTATAATAGCGAAATTTTGTTTTGATCGTACTGTACATACCTGCAGGACAGTTCTGCGTGCGTGTATAACATTTTATTCAGTTGCGTTTTAAAATCTTAGATTGCATGTATCTCAATTCGCCATATTGACGTATACGCCTTTCTTCCGGCAAACCCCTCAATTACAGAGAACAAAAATTGTGGGTACTGTTCACAGCACATTGAAGACGCTTGGCTAGCATCATAGAATTCCTAACCTTTATATTAATATTATGCAGTATTTTCGGTTACTATTACGGTCCAGAATAAATTTCTTATCATCACTTTGTACTCATCTTCGTCTACATTCAAGGATTGTATTGTTTGTCGACATTCTTTTCAATAATTGCCATATTGTTAACCCGAAGTAGTAGGATTTTGTGATAACGTTATGAATATTGCAAAATATCATCCACTGAGAGACCACATAAGAAACACGAGAGACATCCAATATGTTTTATTGTAATTTTACTACTACTACTACTACTACTACTACTACTACTGCTACTACTACTACTACTACTACTACTACTACTAGGCCTACTACTACTACTACTACCACCACCACAACCACCACAACCACTACTACTGCTACAGCTGCTGCTACTACTACTGCTGCTACTGCTACTGCTACTGCTGCTTGTACTATTACTACTACTACTACTGTCAATTTTATTGTATGTAACTACTACTACTACTACCACCACCACCACCACCACCACAACCACCACAACCACTACTACTGCTACAGCTGCTGCTACTACTACTGCTGCTACTGCTACTGCTGCTTGTACTATTACTACTACTACTACTGTCAATTTTATTGTATGTAACTACTACTACTACTACCACCACCACCACCACAACCACCACAACCACTACTACTGCTACAGCTGCTGCTACTACTACTGCTGCTACTGCTACTGCTGCTTGTACTATTACTACTACTACTACTGTCAATTTTATTGTATGTAACTACTACTACTACTACTACTACTACTACTACTACTACTACTACCACCACCACCACCACCACCACAACCACCACAACCACTACTACTGCTACAGCTGCTGCTACTACTACTGCTGCTACTGCTACTGCTGCTTGTACTATTACTACTACTACTACTGTCAATTTTATTGTATGTAACTACTACTACTACTACCACCACCACCACCACAACCACCACAACCACTACTACTGCTACAGCTGCTGCTACTACTACTGCTGCTACTGCTACTGCTGCTTGTACTATTACTACTACTACTACTGTCAATTTTATTGTATGTAACTACTACTACTACTACTACTACTACTACTACCACCACCACCACCACCACAACCACCACAACCACTACTACTGCTACAGCTGCTGCTACTACTACTGCTGCTACTGCTACTGCTGCTTGTACTATTACTACTACTACTACTGTCAATTTTATTGTATGTAACTACTACTACTACTACTACTACTACTACTACTACTACTACTACTACTACCACCACCACCACCACCACCACCACAACCACCACAACCACTACTACTGCTACAGCTGCTGCTACTACTACTGCTGCTACTGCTACTGCTGCTTGTACTATTACTACTACTACTACTGTCAATTTTATTGTATGTAACTACTACTACTACTACCACCACCACCACCACAACCACCACAACCACTACTACTGCTACAGCTGCTGCTACTACTACTGCTGCTACTGCTACTGCTGCTTGTACTATTACTACTACTACTACTGTCAATTTTATTGTATGTAACTACTACTACTACTACTACTACTACTACTACTACCACCACCACCACCACCACAACCACCACAACCACTACTACTGCTACAGCTGCTGCTACTACTACTGCTGCTACTGCTACTGCTGCTTGTACTATTACTACTACTACTACTGTCAATTTTATTGTATGTAACTACTACTACTACTACCACCACCACCACCACCACCACAACCACCAAAACCACTACTACTGCTACAGCTGCTGCTACTACTACTGCTGCTACTGCTACTGCTGCTTGTACTATTACTACTACTACTACTGTCAATTTTATTGTATGTAACTACTACTACTACTACCACCACCACCACCACAACCACCACAACCACTACTACTGCTACAGCTGCTGCTACTACTACTGCTGCTACTGCTACTGCTGCTTGTACTATTACTACTACTACTACTGTCAATTTTATTGTATGTAACTACTACTACTACTACCACCACCACCACCACAACCACCACAACCACTACTACTGCTACAGCTGCTGCTACTACTACTGCTGCTACTGCTACTGCTGCTTGTACTATTACTACTACTACTACTGTCAATTTTATTGTATGTAACTACTACTACTACTACTACTACTACTACCACCACCACCACCACCACCACAACCACCACAACCACTACTACTGCTACAGCTGCTGCTACTACTACTGCTGCTACTGCTACTGCTGCTTGTACTATTACTACTACTACTACTGTCAATTTTATTGTATGTAACTACTACTACTACTACCACCACCACCACCACCACAACCACCAAAACCACTACTACTGCTACAGCTGCTGCTACTACTACTGCTGCTACTGCTACTGCTGCTTGTACTATTACTACTACTACTACTACTACTACTACTACTACTACTGTCAATTTTATTGTATGTAACTACTACTACTACTACTACCACCACCACCACCACGACCACCAAAACCACTACTACTGCTACAGCTGCTGCTACTACTACTGCTGCTACTGCTACTGCTGCTTGTACTATTACTACTACTACTACTACTACTACTGTCAATTTTATTGTATGTAACTACTACTACCACTACTACTACTACTACTACTACTACCACTAATAATAATAATAATAATAATAATAATAATAATAATAATAATAATAGCATTATTAGCATTTAGCATTTGAAGTTATACATAATTATAATTTATGTGAATTTATTATTGCTTTAATGCGAATAGCAGTTTCATTATTATGTATACTAATAATAAATCTGTAACCAACATTTTTCGGGTAATTTTCGCTTTTTCAAAAATAATTGGTAATGACATGTATAATTAATCATCCTTAGACCAAAAATCGCTTTTTTGAAATTTTTGTTTGTATTTCTGTCTGTCTGTCTGGATGTTTATTACTGTTCCATGCAATAATGACAACCTATTTATATGAAAATTGGAATATAAATTAAATTTGTTCTAACTTAGATTTTAGACTATATGACATTCAAAATATTTTATTTAAAAGTTGGGTAATAAGGGGGCCTGAACTAAATAAAGCAAAATATATCGCCCATTATTGATGTTTGTGAAAAATATTAAATATCAAACGTTTCCTTAAAAACTATTTCCGATAAATATTATTCTATAAAAAACTTCGAAAGGACTGATATTTAATGAGATACACGAGTTTTAAAATGGCCGCGTCTGAATAATAGTGTATAATGATATGAAAACAAATGACTTCGTCTATAAGGTACCTTGCACAGCAACAAATGGAATCTATTCATTTAACACTATTTCATGCGGATATAAATGCATGATGGGAATATTATAAAATATATTTATCAATATTAACATACAGAGAATGTTTGTGTGTTTGTATGAAATAATTTCAGAAGATAGGCCTACTTAACCGATTTGTATAACTATTATTTCACCATTGAAAAGTGTAGTTACTCTAGTTGGACATAATGATATACATAATGTTATTACAGTAACTCCTGATTGAATCGAGGACAGGTAAGATTAAAATAGATCCTTATGTACCACATTAATTTTCATCTCAGAGAATTAACGAACAATGAGAGTGTATTGATTTAGTATGCAGTAATAGTACGTTAGCCTAGCATTCCATTATTTTTAATCCAAATTTTAACTATGTTCATTTGAATTGTGTTAAAATAAATCAAATGAATAAACTATGCAATAAGTGCAATACAAAAAAATGTGGTAATGAGCCAAGCGGATTATGTTGCGTGTTGTAAAACTTGTTCCTCCTGAGATTCAAGGGCTCCCACAACGAATTAAAAACTTGTGTGTCGGGGTACATCCGTTTCAATACACTTTTTATATAATATAAGACAGTACAACACATTATTTCAAGTGGCCTCGTTTGGTACAAAAGAAATGCATAGTCAGTTCTACGCCATCTTTAGAGTTCATGCGTAGGCTTATCATTTAATTGGAAATATTCTTCCAGCTGAGAGTAAGAGCCCTCAATTCTTACAAGTAGCCTATATTTCACTTCAGACGCTGACCAATTGCCTATCAGATCTAATATAGTACTTACTTACAAATGACTTTTAGGGAACCCGCAGGTTCATTGCCGCCCTCACATAAGGTCGCCATCGGTCTCTATCCTGTGCAAGATTAATCTAGTCTCCTTCATCATATCCCACCTCTCTCAAATCCATTTTAATATTATCCTCCCATCTACGTCTCGGCCTCCCCAAAGGTCTTTTTCCCACCGGTCACCCAACTAACACTCTACATACATTTCTGAATTCGCCCAAACGTGCTAAATGCCCTGCCCATCTCAGACGTCTGAATTTAATGTTTCTAATTATGTCAGGAGAAGAATACAATGCGTGCAGTTCTGCGTTGTGTAACTTTCTCCATTCTCCTGTAACTGCATCCCTCTTAATCGCAAATATTTTCCTAGGAACCTTATTCTCAAATACCCTTAATCTCTGTTCCTCTCTCAAAGTGAGAGTCGAAGTTTCACAACCATACAGAACAACCGGTAATATAACTGTTTTATAAATTCTAACTTTCAGATTTTTTTAACAGCAGACTAGATGACAAAATCTTCTCAACCGAATAATAACAGGCATTTTACATATTTATTCTGCGTTTAGTTTCCTCCCGAGTATCATTTATATTTGTTACTGTTGCTCCAAGATATTTGAATTTTTCCACCTCTGCGAAGGATAAATTTCCGATTTTTATGTTTCCATTTCGTATAATATTCTGGTCACGAGACATAATCATATACTTTGTATTTTCGGGATTTACTTCCAAACCTATCGCTTTACTTGCTTCAAGTAAAATTTCTGTGTTTTCCCTAATCGTTTGTGGATTTTCTCCTAACATATTCACGTCATCCGCATTGACAAGAAGCTGATGTAGCCCGTTCAATTCCAAACCTCCTCTGTTATCATGAACTTTCCTAATGGAATATTCTAGATCTGATATAGTATCAATCTTAAAAGTAAAATTTATTGAACAACTCCACAAAGTATTACATGATAATACCAGTTAAACTCATAGTCTTAAATACAAATTTCAAAATGATTCTGGAGCAAATGATAACATAAAAAATCTCCATGTTGAATCTTTCGTACACTACTTTTAACACTTGAATATAAATAATTGATTAAATGGCGATCTTACTCGTGTTAATTTTGTAAGCCGAGATCTAGTAGGCTCTGAGGAGGCTGTGAAGAAGCACCGAAACAGCTGTAAGCCGCACATGCTTACACAATTAATACGAGTAAGATCGCCATTTAATCAATTATTTATAAAAAAGCTAATTACAAATCTCTGTTTAGATTCAAGTCAATATTTATTTCCAACAATTACAGCGAAGCGCATGGGTATGGCTAGTTAACAATATAACAATAAGTGAATCCGTATTAATTTAATATTATGGCATCAAATTATCATATGCGCTATTACAACTGACAGCTGGTATTTGACATCTTCTTTGTTAGTGCCGTACAATCATTCGTCAGGCAATTCTCTCACAAACGACCTCCTCCTCGAAAAAGAATTGAGAGACAAATATCAATCACAGGTTCTATATTACAGTAATTGCAAAAAAGATGTAATGGAAAAAGTGTGAATGTTTTATATTGCACTCTTTTTATTAATAACTGCAAATTTCACCACGTAACAAACTACTTCAATATTCAACGTGTTGAATACTCAAATCTGTGCTTTTTATGGACCATTTCTCTCGGAATTTCAGCTGCAATTTTTTAAAATAAATAAAACAAAAGTTTCGCATATAATAGCGACACTATGATGTGAGTGCGAGCCCTCTGCGACTGTTATGACGTCGTCTGTATGGGCTCTGAAAGGGGTTCGCCTCTTGAACATCACTGAACATATTTCTCTCTGTCCCTCGATCAATTTTTCACTCGCTTCGGGGAAAAGTAATCCGCCGCGTTATGGTAACAAACTTCAGCCTGTAGCTGGCCGAGTCGCACATTTTTCCCCGGAACACTTACTATAAAACATAAATTTACCTCGCAACCACAGTGTGAACCATAGAAAAGTGAACACGTAGAAAGTCGCGTTTATCTTCATTATAGAAATAATATTTTTTATGCACAAGCGTGAGTTAATATTTAATATTTCCAACATTTCGGAGCTACTTATAGGTTCTATTTTATTGCCTAATATTTCATAATGCATGAAGACAAGCCTACCCTGTTGGGTTCATTAGGCCATGGTAGTCTGAACAACTGAAAGCGCGCTCAAATTACTATTTATTTTATTGTTGTCACTCACACTATTCTGTAAAATCTGATTAAACGGAGTCCTCTATTGAGCGTAATGATGTAAAATTTTAAAACGTGTAATTTGGTAATTATTTGATTTACTTCAATTAGTATGTGACATAACTTGTAAACAATTACTTAGAGGACGCAGTGAAAAATTTTCTTATTGGAACATTGCATTAGTGTCGAAAATGTACAGGTCTTATATCACAACATAAGGCTAAAACTCCAAAAATTATTATTCTAGTCAGAGATTATACATTGTAACTGCAACTGAATTTGATGATTATTTTCGTGGAAGAAGAAAGTCAGAATGATCTATAAATACTAGGTGGAAAAAAAGGGTGACTTTGAATCGATATTCATTACTGGTATACGTCTCAGCAAATGCTACTTATAATTTAATAATAATAATAATAATAATAATAATAATAATAATAATAATAACAGTACTTTATTGCCAGAACGAAGATATATATTGATTTTTTTAATATTTAAGAACTTTCTAGCACCCCAGAAAGAGTAAGTAACATACTCCTGCTCAGGGGGCATTGCACATAAGATAATGTTAAGACATTTTATTGAATAGCAGAGTAAAAAGTAATAAAAGAAAGACAGAAGAAGAAAAAACAACATATCACAATAATTGAACTTTAAATTTTCTCTGTTAACAGCAATTTTTAATAGATTTATTGAAATAAGGAGCATTATCAAATTGTATGTTTGGGAATTTTGATCTATTATCATGTTATAAAGGCTTGGACCGAAGTTGCTACTGTGATTATATGCTACAGTTGTAGTACATTTAGGAACTGTCAAGCATACATATGTTGTCTGATCTTTTGGTTTAATATTTATGTGAATATAACTTAACTATATTTTAGTTTTTATGTACGAAATTCAGTAATACATTGTTATAAATTTGATGGAAATGAAATACTTTACATTCTGAATACAGAGTTCTGAAGGATAATCAAGAGGTTTATTAAGGCATATTTTTATTATTCTTTTCTGTAGCAGAGTTACTGTTATGAGGGAGGTACTATAAGCACTACCCCATCCTATAATACCGTATTGTAATATAGCTTGTACTAATGAGAGATAAATCAGTCGTAAAGTATGAACAGTCAAGTAATTTCGTAGGATGATAAAATAGTGAATAATGACTTCTTCTTAATCTATACTTAACATACTATTTGCTTTGTTGTAAACAAATTCTCAAGTTTTGAATACCACGTTCCTAAGATGGCCTCCATTTAGCTCTACACATTCTTTGATTCTCGATCGTGGAGAGCCCATCACACTGCGCAACATTGGCGCAGGGATTCGAGATACTTCAAGACGAAGTATTCTTTCTTTCCGTTGTTTGATATCTTGTGGCGGTGGAAGACTAAAGACTTTCATTTTCAAATACTCCCAGAAAAAGAAATCGCTACTTGTTATGTCTGGCGACCTTGCCGGTCTTGGAATATCTCCGTATCTTGAAATGATGTCATTCGTGAACAAGTGTCTGAGGCATCTCATTAATTTTCCAGCGGTATGGCTGGTCACTCCATCTTGTTGGAACCATATGTCCCGCTGATCTCTGAGTGCTCAAGAGAATCTCGGAAACTGAAAAAAACTCTGCTTTGCCTCTTTTTTTCAAACTGTTTCCTCGTTTCTGTTATAATACACTTACCATACTTTTACCGCAATACCATACTATAAACTAAGATTGATAACAAACTTTAAAATACTGGAAGTCTGTTTACGTTACGTTGTTGCTATGCCAACATTAAATCAGACCATATTCTTTGTAAAGGGTTAAATGGTATTACATTCCTAAACAAAACAATGTTCGCAGACTAACCGAGCTCAGCCGAAATAAGACCAGGTTTAAAATCGCCCGTTTTTTGGTCCTCATTGTATATCTTATGAGTACTCCAACAGGACTCTATTTTCTTACGAGTGTATTTCGTCTGTGTGTACGTATGTACATATACGTACACTTACACATATATCCCAAAAGCTGCCCTTTAGTAAGTATTGCCGAAAGGCACTGTATATTACATAGATAAAATATAATAGGTAACAAGAATAAAACTTAAGTACTTTCTCAAGATTTGTACTAATGAGTACCGTATGAGCACTTCCTGTGACTATATACTCGTAACCACTAGAACATACTCATTTTCGTAGGAATAAAAACATCCTACCTAACGCGAATATATACTCATCTCAGCAGCTTTTTTGTTCATTTAATTGTTAGTGTATATTTTGGAGCAGACATACGGATGAACATAGTATAGGCCTATTTGGTGCTGCCAGCGAAAGCATTGTTATAATGGTCTTATGAGCAGGCAGTATAATTAGCCATCGGATGCGTTCATTCAGGCGGTGAAATAAAGTTACATAAATTAAATTTCAGGATTCCCAAAATAAATTTCAATGACTTATATAAAAATAATTAAAACACAGTCATCTAAAAGTTGTTCTGTCTATTTTGTGCCAGTGTGACATATTGAAGTGTGTTAGGAATAATAACCATTAGAAATTCTTGTGGGAAAATTCATGAAGCCTCTACTTTGTAATGTAGGGGAATTCCACACAGGAAAAGTGTTCCGGTTTTCTTGTTCTTTCAAGAGCAAAGAATATAATGGATTAACGAAGAGGAAGAAGAAGCTATTAGAGTTGCAGAAGAAAGTAATATTTTAATCACATACTACAAACATAATCCACAAGCGACTTCACTAGCCGTTAGGAGCTGTCATCTAGCGGCAATTTTTCTTTATTCATGTTACATGTTTCACCATTCATTGAGCAGGCAGTATATAGAGCCATCGGATGCATGGATGCGTTCCAGCAGGCATTTAAAATTTGTACACCTTAGGCTGCCTGTGCTACCGATATCTCGCGAGCTTTCCTTTTCACAGGAGGCCTTGCCCTAATTAATAAATTTTGTACAAATTGTCAAACATAGATGTCGGTTTATTTTAATTACGAAAATAATTTCAAGTATGGAAAAATCCGTATGAGACTATGAGGTGGTTGTTGGTTTTATTAATAGAATTTCCCAGTTTTACTCTGTAGTTCTGTATTCTGGACACAGAAAAAACAAAGAGTAAGTAAGATAACAGTAGCAGAAATGCAATTCTTACTTTCAGTTGAAGGGTGCATAAGGGAAACGAGAACTGAAAACATAGAAATTAGACAAGACCTTCAAATATTTGCAAAAATGTACAAAATATAAACATATCCACAAAACTGGATAGATCCATAGACAGATTGAAAGCAGAACGCTATCCTAAACAAATAATACAATTCAAACTCAGATGAAGGCGAGATGTGTGCAGCCCTGGAAAGCAAAGGACTGAAGTAAGATAAAGAATAATGACCCAAACCGTGAAAGGAAGTAAAGATGATAGTGATTCTTTGAATTTGTAACATGGTGAAGACGTTATGTTTATAATAATAACACTCTATGAACATCACATGATTAATCAATGGAAAATTATTGAAGCAATGAATTAGTCCATAGACTGGTGTACTTAAATGAACATAATACCTTTAAAATGATCAAAACAGAGTTGGGATAGAGATCTCAGTAGTCTGAATGTGTGTGACCGTTGTGCAATTAAACATAATGCATATTTCAGAGAGTTTGCTTCATGGCTTGCAGGTTATTCAAAACGGTTGAATAATGAAACAATCCCACACAGTTTCTCCGAATTTCCATTGTTTGTAATACATTCTGCTATTTGATGCTCACAATTAGCTTTGTACTGCTTTAGAACCACATTTAGAAAACATTTGCGCTTGTTCAACTATCACTTTTCTTAAGAAAAGTTAATTTTCAGACAAAACACGCACGCTAAGCTTCTCGCTAAAACTTTTTCTCCCTAACCACCACTCTCACAGACATAGAAACAGTATTCCCCTCCTCATAACACACATAACCACCTGTTGAAAGTTATATTTTTCGTAAGAGAGACACCATGTTACGCTACTTTTCTTTAAGTCTGTTTCAAACTTTCATGACCTGACATATAATAGCGTCCACAATGCCACCATTGTTAAAGTTAGCCTTTCATTAGAGTACCGCTGTATTACTACAAACTGTAATGTTATTTTTACCAAAAGTGGTAAAGGAGAATTAAAACCACGGATACACTCATCATTCCCTTCATTTCAAGCAGAAACACCAATAAATGTTGCAGTAATATATTGAAATAGATCATTATCTCAACCTTAATGGAAATGTGATATTGTTCGTTTTTCCCGTGTACCCTTCATTTTAGTAAAAGTGGCAATCAATAAGTTCCCGGACTGCCCTCAATGTAGGCAACATACAAGACATAAGAACGCAGAAGTTATCTAGAACCTGGGAAACGCCTGGAATCTATACTAAATGCAACACTTGAAAGACAGAGAAGTAGACTAGCAATAAGTCGTATATGGAGAGATTTCAGGAAGAATCGGAATAGATCCTTGCCATCTTTGCTCAAAATCACTTGTAGAAGCTCAGTTCTTGAAGACAATCTGACGCTGTTTGATAGACTGGCTGAACAGGCATGAACGCAATGGTATTCAATGACATACGCATGTATGTTTAAGGGTACAATAAATACAAGTCAGTTCGGAAATGTATTGATTACACCTTATAATATATTAGTGTGCGAAACAGATTGTCCAAAGTGGATATCATCGAGTATCATACTGTCGATAAATATTTAGTAAAACAAGAAATGATTCCAAAAAAAAATTAAAGCAGATGTGGATATGAAACTGGGGGAATCAACTGCTTCATTTTCGACTGTGAAAATATAGCAACCCTTATTTAAGCATAGCCGAGAGAGCGTGGAAGTTAACCGAATCAGTGGATAGCCAGTAAGAGAAGCTGAAACGCGAAATTAGTTAGGTAATATGCATCTCAAACAAACAGGTGCACCACATCTTTAGTCAATGAGTTGGGTATGTCAAAGATCTCTGCAAGTTGGGTGCTGCATTTGTTATCAGAGATCTCGGATTTTAGGTTAAAATGTCTATTTTTTATCTAGGAATTAACTAAAACTAGTTAAATATCTTAACATTTTATATAAAATATGAACATTTGAAAGCGGTTTTACGGTGCCTAAAATGCCTATATTGCGCATTGAGTCCTATTTTTTAGATTTTAGATCGTAAAATTGCCTATTTATATTTGTTACGTATTTATATTTAAATTTTTGTGTAGTAGTGAAAAATAAAGTTTTTAATGTCATGGAATATGTATGGTTCAAATATCCTGTAATAGTTTGGTTGTAGGAATGAAGAAATTCCTGGAAGGTGTCTGGTTTTATTGAACACTTGAACAGACAGTAGGAATGTGGTGAATAGAGAGAATGTAGTTCTCCCTAAAGAAATCAGCATGGCAAATATTGATATATTTAAACAGTGGCGATTCCTCCATGAAAGATATGACAATGATTCTACAGTTTAATTTCGTGCCTCTGAGAATAGAAAACATTTTAATTACAGATTTTGATTTTTAATGCGTCCCCACGTAATAATTTCCTTCAAATTTCCACTTTTATGTCGTGAGTTGTCGCCACTGCACATCTCAGACCTTAGAAATACTTTCCGAGGAATCATCCAAATATCTTACAGCAAACGTTTTTTTTTTCTAGCAGTGAAGTTATGGACGGGAGGGTGCGGAAGGGAGTTTAGGGCTTAACTTTAACCGCGTTTGAGGATGTGACTGTATATCCTAATACTTTGTGGGTGGTGGAGACCCGGTCGGAGACTACAATATGAATTTTCAAATACTCTTGCAGCTTCCTTAAATGCAGTTCATTGGTCATTTTAAAACATCAGAATAAACGAAATAATAAATAATTTAAAAAGATATAATACAAAATGAAAATGAATAAGAACCAAAATTAAATGAAAATAAATAAAATAAGCTATAATAAAACGTAAGAATTGACAGGACTTTCAGATGACAGGTCTGCCGAAAGAATTTCTGAAGTTGTATTTGTTCATTTAGACGAATTTAACTGTGGCAAGAAATTAATTGCGTACGCGCTATTATTATTATTATTATTATTATTATTATTATTATTACAATTATTATTATTATTATTATTATTATTATTATTATTATTATTATTAGTTTCTCTCTTGGTCATCAGTCGTCAATCTCGTATCCTACATACAAAAAAGATTACGAGTCGCCACTGCATTTAAATATGCGTCCATTGGGAAGAATTTTTCTCTATTATAAAATGTTTCTGTCTAAGAAAAGCCAAGTTTCACAGTATAAAATTAGAGAAAAACGTTGTTATGTATTGCAATGTCAATTATGAATATTATGTTAATTGTAAATTCATTGGTAAATTATTTAATTTAATTGTAATATGAGCACTTACGTATCAGCAACCTTAGAACAACGAGGCCAATGACTTGATTAAAAATTACATACCGGTATTCATAATTTAACACTTAACAAAACTGAAGTTTCTAACCATAAATATTTTTTTACTGTTTTTGTCACTGTGTATCCTAATGCTTAATACTAACTAATTAATTGCATTTTTATAGTTATTGCAGTTTCTGTGGAGAGAAATCACATTTTAGCTGCTTAAAATTGCATTTTTAGGTGCCTAAGTATATGTTTTAGTGCCTATTGTGATAAGTTCAAGGCCTATTTTAGGTGCCTTAAATTAAACTTTAAGTGCCTAAAAATCCGAGATCTTGTTATCAGATTACCGGAACAAAAACACGTCCGATATTAAATTGCAAAAGATTGCCTCGCTTGTTTTGAGAAAAAAAAACTCCGATTTTTTAAAGAGACTTGTGGCCATAGAAGAAACCTGGTTCCATTACCTTGAACTGGAGAAGAGAAGCAGTAGAGATAATGGAATCATAGAGTTACATACACTGAGATTCAATAGTGATATTAATGATGGACTATAATGTAGCAAAGGGAAAAACAGAAAACGGAGAGCTCTATTCAGATGTCCTATAGCAATTGAAACGGAAAACACTTGAAAACAGGCCAGACATGACCAAGAAGGAAGTGTTGTCTCATCATGTCAATGCGCCTTCTCACACAATCGCAACCGCGATTGCTTAACTACATGAACCACAGCTCGATTGTTGCCTCACCTTTCCTGTTAGCCAGATCTGGAAACCTCTTGAATTTCGCTTCTTCCAAAAGCTGAAAACTTATTTGCGGGAAAGAAATTTTCGTCAGATCAAGTTTTCACAGTAGGTGAAAGCTTTTTCATAGATCTCAAACAACCTGTTTATAATGAAGGTAGAAACGCACTCTGCATCGTTGGACCAAATGTGTGAAACTCAAAAAGGATAATGTTGAAAAATGAAATTTCTCCAAAATAATTCTACTTTCATTTCAATGTCGGACTTTAAACTTCTCTATTATCTTGCATACTTGCAGATTAGTAAACTTACGTTCGTGCATGCACGTATAAATAAATAAATAAATAAATAAATAAATAAATAAATAAATAAATAAATAAATAAATAAATAAATAAATAAGTAAATAAGTAAATAAATAAATAAATAAGTAAGTAAATAAGTAAATAAATAAGTAAATAAATAAATAATGTATTGACATCCATTCAACTGTGTACTTAAATTTCACCAAATTTTCTGGTAGAAACACGCCACAATTTTATACTCTCTTCCTCAGAGCATTTTCCTTGACGCACCATGGGAGATGGTCTACAGGGCACCAATGTGATGATTATGATGATTGATGGAATAATGGTTAAATGCCGTTAAAGGAAACTGAAGTACTCCGCGAATATATACAAACGCACAACACGCTTCTTCATCTAAAATCTCAGCGAACCCACAGGAATTCGAATACGTGTTACAAAAGTGGTAAGATGATGCTCTAGCCGTTCGGCCAATGATACGTCACAATACATACATATATACATACGTACATTCATACATACGTACATTCATACATACATACATACATACATACATACGAGTACATACAACATACATACATACATACAATCCCGGGCCAGGTCGATGGCATTTAAGTATGCTTAAAAGCGACAGGCTCATGTCAGTAGATTTACTGGCATGTAAAAAACTCCTGCGGGACTCCGGCAGACGCTGATATAACCTCTGCAGTTGCGAGCGTCGTTAAAAAAACATAACATTTAACATACATACATGCATATACTTACATACATATACTTCCATACATAGAGTTCATACATCCATACCTACAATGCAATCGCCGTAACACAGAAACTAGCGAGCTAGAATCGTACTCGAAGACTACACTCGGGTATTACTTAAGTCAGAACCATTTCATATTTGTGCTCATTGGAAAATTTGAGCTATTCTGTTTTCATATTTGTAGCCTTGTTTGAAGATATTAAGCATTTGATCTTCAAAGGTTTAAATTTTTCAGAATCTATCGACGTAACATCGGATTTTCTTCTGACATTGCACATTACTCATCTTTCTAATGATTCTGTGTCATGCTACCTATTACATCAAAGAGTCTGTTGCAAGAAGATAGCAGTGTCCGCGAATGAAAGATGTATATTTGGAGACCAACCCGAAGACTGGTTGAAATCTCTTATTAATGACGTCAATAAGACATCACTCGTAAGACAATTACGCCAGGAGATAATAGGGTAGGGTGGCCAGTTCCTTTTCCCCTCCATTACAACATTGTGTCTCTTTGTTCTTTGCCACTCTAATGCAGACATTATGCTTTCAGAGTTGCTCACGTACAGCTCGATTCAGTGTTAATGGCGCCTGTCCTTGGTTGTTTGGCTAGTGAGCGAGCTGTGTGTTGCGTCATAAGAAATAAATTTAATCATAAATGTGCATAGGAGGGGAAGAGGAAAGAGGAAGAATTAAAATAATATCTATGCTCGAAGCTGAAGGACACTTATTTCAAGAAAATATAAATAATCATGACATTGTTTAATCAACAGACGTAGTGGTTAGTAACGGGACATGTGGAAGAATATTGTGATTCAAGACGGACTTTACCGACTGCGTGGCCTGAGCTATGTGCCCAGCCCGCCAGTAGTGATGAGAAACTCGCTCTTAGTCTATCTACTTAATTTTTTCAGGGGCCAAATCCCTCAATCAAGATTGATAGGCAAATGAAGGAAGGAGAAATATTGTTGAAAACTAAAGCTAAAGGTTTATGTGCCATTATTTGCCATGGTTTTTTCTTCACAGTTAAGCTAATATTGATATTTCTTTCCTTCAAATTCTGTAGCTTCTGATGCTCTATAAGAGTGAGAAATGAGTCTAATAGCTTCAATGCCTCACAAACTAATACCATTAAAAGAATAACAAAATAAATTAATAAATCTGGTGAATTTGCATATTGGGTGCTTCAAATAGAGCTGTTGCTCTCTTTTAAAGGCAAAGCCTCGTGCATTTGCAAGAACATAGATATATCGAAAGATTCAATGCTTCTCAATAAACGTGTCCATTTCAGCAGAACCATTTACAACTTTTGGTATATTAAAAAGATGGTATAAATCTTTGATTGGGAGTTTGCTGAATTTTTTGTTGATTATGTTTTGAGAGAATAAGCTCTGTTGCCTTAAGTGAATTTGTCATATGTTTCATTTTTCATTTCTGTCGTATGAATGAGACACGTTTGCACAGAATTCATTACTGAGGTCAAAGATTCAGGTATACGAAACCACGCAATGTTAAAGGAAGAGCAGTTTCATTGAAGCATAGACAGAGCACCGGTCTCGCATTGGCCACTAAGTTTCTCTGCTTTTGGTGGTCTTGTTGGTATTGAGAGCATAGATGCAGAGAAGGTCAGAGGGTCGTGGGCACTGAACCAAATGCATCTGAACTCCATGTTTGTACCACTCTCTCGGTATGTCTCCTTCTCTCTCGGAAACTTGGTACTGGAGTTGTTTGTGTTTGGTTTCAATAGAATCTGTAATATTTGATATAATAACGCATCCATTCCGTCCATACTTCTCTATAGAGGAGCCATCGAGGCATGTAAGAGATTGATCAATTGCAATCATCAATCGTGTTGCTGCCTGCACGATGGACGAAATATTCACTCAAACACAGCCGGCATGCCAGTCAGACTGTGGACAGTGTAGGCTTGATAATAAATTAATGATCATGTTATAATATATCAACAACAGCAGACACTGGAATTTATTTCGAGAAATCAATATTTTGAAATAATGTTTCCCCACTGTGAAATTCTAGTAGTGTGTTAATTGTTAGCCATAACTCATAACGTTTTCCTTGTAATCTCGTAATACAAATATAGAGATACGGGTTTGATTTCCGAGAGAGAAAGTGAGTTACTACCTCCACAGGGACTGGTTATGTATCATTGTCAGACTTTGCCTTAACCTGTGGACAAGCATCGTTCTGAACATCAAATTCTCACTAGTTACGAACTAGTTTAATTTTAATTTGAAATTCTAAGTAGTGCCAAATTGGCCAAACAATTAAAATAATGGCGAGCAAGAGAGAGAGAGCGGGGGGGGGAGGGCGACAGACAGACTGACAAACACACACAGATACATATGTATAGACATACAGATAGATATAGCTAGACACACAGGCAGATAAATATAGATAGACAAACGGACAGATATAGATAGACAGACACACAGGTAGATAGATAGATATAGAAGCCATACAGACAGATAGAGATAGATAGACAGACACACAGACAGATAGATTATAGATAGACACAAAGACAGATAGATATAGATAGACGGACACACAGACAGATAGATATAGATATACAGACAGATAGAGATAGATATACAGACAGATAGAGATAGATAGACACACAGACTGGCAGATAGGACAGACACAGACAGATAGATATAGACTGACAGAGATATAGGTAGATAGTCACACAGATAGGTAGGTGGATGGATGGATAGATAGATAGATAGATAGATAGATAGATAGATAGATAGATAGATAGATAGATAGATAGATAGATAGATAGATAGATAGATAGATAGATAGATAGATAGATAGATAGATAGATAGATAGATAGATAGATAGATAGATAGATAGATAGATAGATAGATAGATAGATAGATAGATAGATAGGTATTTAGGTATTTAGGTAGATAGGTATTTAGGTAGATAGATAGATAGATAGATAGATAGATAGATAGATAGATAGATAGATAGATAGATAGATAGATAGATAGATAGATAGATAGATAGATAGATAGATAGATAGATATAGACACACAGACAAATAGATATAGACAGACACACAGACAGATAGATATAGATAGACAGACACACAGACAGATAGATATAGATAGACAGACACACAGACAGATAGATATAGATAGACAGACACAGATAGACAGATATAGGTAGGCAGACACAAAGACTGATAGAGAGACAGACAGACAAACATGTATACAGACAGACAGACAGACAAAGCAATGTGGGAAGCCGTAACATTTTCTCGAAGAAATGAAATCGTATTGGTACCGGTAATTCAACTTTCTTCTTTATTCTGTTCTGTATACTCATTTATGACCATTAAATACTAGGTATACAAATATAAGCAAATATACATAAATATTATAATTATGCAGTCGTCTGAAAATAAGTGCGTGAAACATTATAGGCTACTTCAAGGTAAAATGTTACATACGAGCTATAGCAAATGTTATTATTCATTCTACCTTCCTTTGCTTTAATAGATATAATATAAAACCTCCTATTAATATAATACATCTCACGCCATACCATCGCGGTCTAAGGCGCCTTGCCTGGACTAGCGTTGCGGAATGAACGCAGCTTCGACTCTTATTAGGGAAAAAATTTTATCTGTAAATATCGACCATTGCGCAGTGATAGGATCGGTGCTCACCCCACCTCGTGATGAATTTGAGGAGCTACAGTAGTTACCGATATCCAGTTCTGCTACCCAGATGTAACGGTTTGGGAATCATCTTTCTAAACACTCGTACCCATACTGGTTGGATGATCGTTCACCTCTGTTGAGGGTTCTAGACATGAGAACAGCAGGCGGCTGGTAAGTCTTGGCTATTTGGGCTGTCGTATACAGTATTATTATTATTATTATTATTATTATTATTATTATTATTATTATTATTATTATTATTATTATTATTATAATAGCGTGGCGGGGCAAAGTGATCTAAGTGCCAAAACTTTGAAAAATAGCTTCTTTCATCCAAAGTATTCTAAATGCCATCGCCAATGCCAAGCTATATGATATATGTATATCGAATTCAGTGCACCTTGCAATTGACAAATGCGTCCCTGGATCGTGCTGGATATATTTTCCAACAATTTACACAAGACATTGCTTCCTTTTTCCCCGACAAACAACTTTTAGGCACTTTACCCACCACGTTTCATCATCATCATTATTATTATTACTTATTTATTTATGGCTTTTAAGAAACTCGGAGGTTCCCTGCCGCCCTCACATAAGCCCGCCATGGGTCCCTATCCTGTGCAAGATTAATTCAGTCTCTATCATCATATCCCACCTCCCTCAAATCCATTTTAATATTACCCTCCCATCTACCTGTCGGCCTCCGCAAAGGTCTTTCTTCCTCCGGCCTCTCAACTAACAATCTATAACATATCTGGATTCGCCCAAACGTGCTACATGCTCTGCCCATCTCAAACGTCTGGATTTAATGTTTCTAATTATGACAGGTGAAGAATACAATGCGTGCAGTTCTGCCTTGTGTAACTTTCTCCATTCTCCTGTAACTTCATCCCTCTTAGCCCCAAATATTTTCGTAATAACCTTATTCTCAATCACACTTAATTTATGTTTCTTTCTCAAAGTGAGAGTCCAAGTTTCACAACCATACAGAACAACCGGCAATATAACTGTTTTGTAAATTCTAACTTTCAGATTTTTTTGACAGCAGACTAGATGACAAAAGCTTCTCAAGTGAATAATAACAGGCATTTCCCATATTTATTCCATTATTGATATTATTATTGTTATGGTTATTATTGTTATTATCGTTGTTTTATTATTATTATTATTATTATTATTATTATTCCCTTGTAGCATGAAATGAATTGCTCTCGATGATCATCGCGTTGTGGTTTTTCCGACATTTTTCCGATGTGTAATATGAATGCCAGGTAATAACATGGTGAATTCTTGGCCTCATGTCGCCAAATACCAAAAGAAAGTGTGGAATGATGAACTAGCGAGTCTCGTTAACAGGCACAAACACATTGGATAAATACGGAAAACAGTTCGAAGGTGTAAGGTACGTTAGAAGTTTATTATCCAGTACCTTGACTGTATTGGAATTTGAGAAATGCAGGAATACCGCTGTGCAATTCCAACTAATCCTGGCACTTCACTACGTGAGACGAGTCAGTACAGTCGTGTCGTATACTCGTACGAGTGTATGGCTCCACGACGCCAGTACGTCGTTATGATTCAACTTCCGAAATACTGCACGTAGCTACGAGCTACTGTATAACTGTGTAATACCCAAGTTCTAAGCTGACTAATAAATCACGTTACGCAAATTAATACCTTGCATATGATGTGGAGGGGGAGTTGTCAGAACAAGACGAAGATGTGGGGGGAAAGAGATCAGGAACAAGGACAATGAAGGAAAGATAAAGTTAAATAGGACAGGGAGGAGAAAGTGGTGGAGGAGAAGTAGGGCTGAAGAGAAAGGAGAAAGGACAAGAGAAGTATTGGCTTTCGTATAAGTGAATATCTCACCATCGATATAAACCCTCTTACCAGAGAAACTAGAATTCGTTATGTCTTACCTCATGGCAATTCTGGAGAACGAAATAGGCAATTCGATACGTTCCCTCCTTGCATTTCGTGTTTCTTTGCTTTTATTGTAGCACAATTACTTTATTAATACCATATTACCTCATTGTTTCCGATAGTCCAGAATTCACAAAAGACTGAGAAATGTAAATTAAAATTTTTGTACATGCAGGATGAGAGTTTTGGGTATTCCACCGTGTGCCGGAACTCTTCCTTTTCAATATTTCGGAGATAGACAGGGTGAATAGAAAGTAATGTCATTAATGTCGGGTGCTTATTCGTTGAGATATTTTAAACAAAAAAGTTTAATGCAATTTTGCTCGTTTTTCTTCGTTTTCGAGATAAAAATTGTTTTATATAAAACATTTCTTAGCGTGTTTTGGAAACGTCGTTGATTTAATTCCCGATACTCTCAATGCCACTTGTCCACACCAGCGGAGTAACGGTTAGCGCGTCTGGCTGCGAAACCAGGTGGCCCGGGTTCGATTCCAGGTAGAGGCAAAGTACCTGGTTGACGTTATTTCCGGGGTTTTCCCTCACCCCAAATATGAGCAAATGCTGGATGATTTTAGGTGCTGGACCACAGACTCATTTCACCGGCATTATCACTTTCATCTCATTCAGACGTTAAATAACCTAAGATACTGATAAAGCATCGTAAAATAACCTACTAAAATAAAAAGAATCAATGTAACTTAAAGAAAGGGTATTTTGATAATGAATGATTGAAAGAATTTAGTTTTGTCCCTTAAATGTGCAGAAATTTGATAATAAAATATTTAACATTTTAAAATTCTTTTTCAGAAAGAAAAGTTACATTTGTTCGGATAAAATTTTCTGCACATTTAAAGGACAAAACTAAAATTCCTTTGATTATTCACTATCATAATAAACTGCTCCTTTAAACTGGCTGTCCACACCTGTGGAGTAACGGTCAGCGCGTCTGGCCACGAAACCAGGTGGCCCAGGTTCGAATCCCGGTCGGGACAAGTAACCTGGTTGAGGTTTTTTCCGGGGTTTTCCCTCAACTCAATACGAGCAAATGCTGGGTAATTTTCGGTGCTGGACCCCGGACTCATTTCACCGGCATTATCACCTTCATTTCATTCAGACGCTAAATAACCTAGATGTTGATACAGCGTCGTAAAATAACCCATTAAAATAAAAATAAAAAATAAATTTAAACTGGCTGAGCGTGCACGAGTTCTACTCTTTCTGGGGCGACCTAATGTTTTTCTGTATATATTATATTTTATGTTACAATTGTTAATAAATAAATAAATAAATAAATAGACAGGCAGACAGACAGGCAAATAAATAAATATCGGGAATTAAATCAATGGATTTCCCAAAACACGCTTCAAAATATTTCTTAAAAATCAATTTATATCTCGGAAAGGAAACAAAATAAACATCGTAGACTTTGCATACAATTTTCCATGGTCATTTAACTTTAGACTCATTTTTCTCAACATTATGCTTACTGTATGTCACTTATATCCCCTGTATTCTAGACCCCTCAATTATGATTGCGATGGTTATTATTCATTACATGCTAACCTCTGTGTATTATTATCTACTGCTTATCTATATATTATCTACTACTTTTTAGTAGTATTAAGTTTTTTTGACTTGTTCCATATTCTAGCTGTGAAGCAATGTATGAATATCATGGAATGTTAATAAATACAATACACTATGTAAGGTACTCCCTTTAACTAACAGTAATGTATGCAGATGAATTATATAGAAATATTTTAGCTAACTTTTCTTCCATCTTGAAATGGCGCTTAATTATTAGCAGTATTTTAATGTCTGAACCGTTAACCGGTAGTCGGCGCCTGACGGTACACGTGGATAAGGAATAAAGCTCTTAATGGATGGATCTTAAATACTCCCCATTTCGAACACAGGAGCCGTGAACGCACTCCAGCGGAGGAATGTTTCAAGCTGTGCGTGTAGCCCCCTCCCCTCAAACCCGTGGATGTTTTTGTGAGAGATGTTTGCTCCCGTCCGCCGTGTAAATGTAGAGAAAAAGACCTTAAAGCCGATGTTCCATTAAGAATCACGCAGACGGAAATTTGAACGCCTATCGATTGGGTGCGGAGGAAGAATTGTTTTTGAACCCGTTTTCTCTGTCTTCCTTCCCATACCCGGCAAGTAAATAGTGACCCCTTGGGTATGAAATGCTATAAACATATTCTTAATATCCGGTATCTATCCCAGGGACAAAAGTAGGACGTAAATTATGGAATATTATATCCTAATATTTCCTTTTTAATTCCCGAGAAAAAAAATATATTCAGTTACGCATAGGCACCTAGAAATATTTCGAAAGTTTATAACAATGAATGGAAACAACTTATCTTCAGCTGAAATCTTCTTATCACTTCTTCAGCTAACATTTCTATCATTTATTAAACTTGATTGACATTCATTCATTGTTTTCTGTCTTTCACTATAAAACTCAGCATTCTTCAATCTATCCTATTTTCTGCAGTCATCATTCACAATTATGCCATGGCGAGAGTAAAAATACATCACATTTTCTTTTAATTGTAAAGGAACACAGGAGGAATGGAGAAAACATTGTGCGGAAATTTACAGTACATGAAGATAAAGACAGTTCAGTCAATCGGTTTGTTCGGCAGCTTTGAGCGTATTCTGAATGTCACCGGTGAGCAATTCGATGGCATCACGGTGTTCTGAATTCCACCGATGACGTCATTGATGCTCCACCGGTGTCGCACCGGTGCCATCAACTTGCAGAGGTGGTGGCAGTCTCCATCAGCCTCCATCAGTGAATCTGATTGGTTCTTGTATAGGGCGGGAATTAGCAGACGAATAACATCGTGCACTGTTGTGTCTTGGCGGTGTGTTCTGCTTTAGTTCTGCTGTATTGTTTGTAATGAGCACAACGTAAAAACAATATGTTAATGGCTTATGAACGAACATGTCAACGGACCCGTTATTACTACCGGTTCAAGAAATAAATTGTTTATGCTATCTTTTCTTTGAACGAGATGGCAGTACGGAAATTTCGTAAAATTTTGCTAGCGTAGCACAGATAACCACTTACACAGTCGCCATAACAGCATCGATTCTTCCAGCAGTTTTGTTCCTTATTTTCGTTGCAACGTGACGTCAGTGATGCCACCGGACCGGTGAGATTCGGTATACGCTGTTTGCCAATTGGACATGAGGAGGTGGAGGATAATGTGTGTATACTAATGCCTACCCACTTCACTTGCATGATTCGGGTTCCGCATATTGCGGACAGACGGCAGGACTGTGACCCATTTTCAAGTTGCACACCACTTCGGCGGAGCACGGTATGCATGATATGTATCTGTGGAGAGTTATGTCGTGTACTAGAGTGAGTCCATTTGTAAGTGTTCGTGTAAGTATAGTATAGGGAATGGGTGAGGATGATGATGAAGATGAGGAAGAGAGAAGGGGAAACAAATAATACCGTTCTTTAACTCACTTACCTCATTAAATTTATTTGCCTCTTGAGACGAGTTCGCGAACTCGTGTCAAAATTATTATTCCCCTCAACTACATCATCTTAAGTCTAACTAGTGTAATATATAGCTGATCGGCGATGTATGCAATGGAGAAGGAAAGGAACTGGCCACCCTACCTCATTATCTCCTAGCCTTGCTGCCTCATATGTAGTACCATGTTTATATCACTTATGAGATTCAGATTTGTTTTCGGAGTTAACTAAACAACTACATCCGAAAGTAAACATACGTTGGTCCCTCTTGGTATCCTTTTGTAACTTCAGATTGTTGGCAATAATATTAAATTCGGGAAAAAGAGATTCTGCTGTTATTGTCTCAGTATATAACTTTTTTTAAGTTCAGTGCAGGTATGTAGGAAGTAGAGATGAACAACGATCGAGAAAGCAAGATTAACAGCGCCCGCAAAGCTGAAAACCCGCACAACAATGTTGTATACGTCGCGTCGTTGACGTAAAGACTGCTTGTGAGTATTTCGAGACCCCGAGATTAATCACTCCCGAAGTCCCGAACGTCAAGCAGCCTTGAATCGCCACAGTTGTTTATACCTGACTGAACTTTTATCTACTTTGCCAACCGTTATATTTATTTAAACAATCAATAGCCTATTTGAAGCATCATCTACACCTTTCAGTGTATAATAATCCGTTCCCCAATCATTATTTGATTACTAGGCCTTTATTAAAAGGCTAGGAATTTTCTTGTCATATGTTTGAGATCAAGTGTGCAATCTCAAATAAAAATATATTAATGTTATGTTTTATGTTTCATAGAAATGCAAATTTATTTGAGAATTTATTTTTTGTATCTCTATAACCATATGTAATATCGTATAATAGAACCAGAACATTTTGATAACTAAGATACTATTCTCTTTTGCCCTTTTGTCTCATTTAGACATTTACAATGTTATTTATTTCAATGACGTATTTTATTCAAAGTTACGAAATTTTTCCACGCCGACCAAATACTATTTCAAGAATGACGAGACGAGACTCGAAAGACAAATGCAGCGAACACAGCGAGCGAGAGCGGCAGTTAGTTTTGTTCATCTCTAGTAGGAAGACAATTTGCTACACTACTTTCGGAAGATCAGAAATATATTCACAACTAATACGTCTCAATAAAAAATAAGTTAGAATTTATTTACAATTGACAAGTTTTAATATATGATTTATTTATTGTAGTCATAAGAATAGTAATAATAATAATAATAATAATAATAATAATAATAATACATTGTTATTAATATTATTAATTTTGTTATTGTTATTATTATATTATTATTATTGTTGTTATTGTGTTTTTATTTTATTGGGTTATTTTACGACGCTGTATCAACATCTAGGTTATTTAGCGTCTGAATGAAATGAAAGTGATAATGCCGGTGAAATGAATCTGGAGTCCAGCACCGAAAGTTACCTAGCATTTGCTCGTATTGAGTTGAGGGAAAACCCCTGAAAAAACCTCAACCAGATAACTTGCCCCGACCGGGATTCGAACTCGGGCCACCTGGTTTCGCAGCCAGACGCGCTGACCGTTACTCCACAGGTGTGGACTTGTTGTTGTTATTATTATTATTATTATTATTATTATTACAAAAACAAGCAATATAATGAATCATATTATCATGCATCACTAATTAGAATGACGTATCTTCCAGCCTCTGTTATAGTAATCTTTCATAAATACAGGCTTATGAAGTAATTATTGTACTGTTTGGGGCAATATTGACTGATATGGATATTTAATGATGAAAATAAAGCTAAAAACGATTAACTGTACATCATATTATTTTGAATGTATATTACAAATGCAGTAACCAAATGCAATTATAAATAAAATTGCATAATTCCATGCAAAGCAAAGCACAAAAGCGTCATTAGAGACTATGGTGGGCGAACTTGAATACACATGAAATAAAACTCTTCTGTTATAAAATAACTTACATTTCCTGGCATAGAAAATTGTGTTCCTGTACCTTACTAAAATTTTACACAGTAAATAATCCTTTGATCTGAAAACACAATTTCCTCGTAGTTTCCATTACATGTTTTGTATGTGTTTGGAAATTGTAATAGGAAAACGTAAAAAACGTCATTACCTCTTCGGTTTAAATGACGTGTTCATTTCCTAGAATTATGCATTTGGAAGCGACGTATTAAGTTATGCGTATGGAGGAGATATTGAAATGTAAAGCCATGTTACACAATGTATGTAATTTTCGTAAAATAAATTACTCATAATATCGTTCCCAACCTGCTTTAATTAGTATCTAATTATTTTCCTCTCTGAAACAAAATGAAATGTTCGATCTGTTTCTAGAAAAAAAAAAAATTCATACTCAACTTTTTCTGTTATAAATTCATATATTTTGCGTAATTTCCACTTCATGTGAAAGAAACTTAATGAATTGCGCAAATGAATTGTTACGCCAGTTTCCATAACAAAAAAAAAAAAAATTCGAGGACTGGCAGGACTATTAACTTTCAAAACTGGTATGTGAGAAATGACCTGGTGTTGTATAAATTTACATTTAGTAATAACAAATTATGTAATAATAAAAATAAGTAATATTAATAGTAATAATAATAATAATAATAATACTGTGACACCAACTATTTTATTAACAATAAGTGAAGATGCTCCTTATTGGAGATGGAATACATGCACAGCATATCAATCAATTAATTCAAATTTAATAACAATATTCATTAAAGGAAAAATTAATGTTATTTACAAAAATCTATCTTATTTCAGAATTAAGTAATAGTTTAATGTTCATTATTCATACAGCCTATGTGAAAATGTAAGATTTTTTTATGGAATCGACTAATATGTTTCTAGAAATAGAATTTAACTCTTCTTTATCTAAGAAAAAGTCTTTGAAAAACTTGAAAAAAGAGTCAGAAACCGTCAATCTTCATCCAAAAAGAAGACCAATAAGTTCAAGACTTCTACTGTCACATCGATGAGCTACCACTAATTTAGAATTGTGTAAATTTCACAATTTTCATATATAGCCCGTGTTTCATTATTAACTCATTTGCCACCGGCGTAGATCAGTCGGTAGCGGCACTTTCCTTCTGATTCTAAGCTGCGCCAAGGCTTGGGTTCGATTCCTGCTTGGGCTGATTACATGGTTGGATTTTTTCCGAGGTTTTCCCTAACCCTAAGGCGAATATTAGGTTGTCTATGGCGTATCCTCGACCTCTTCTCTCGACAATAATGAAAATTAATATGTGTAAAACATTGTCCTTCTGCTATATGAAAAACTATTTTTACAATAAAAAAATTTTTTACATTTTTTTTTTTTTCAAAATTCAGTTCATTGGGCAGTGATGAAGCGTTTCCCACATAACTAAAAAACGATCATATGTTCTGTGATCAAATTTTTTGTGTGTATTTATGCATGTCATATTCACAATATGATGCAAGATCACTTCTCTACCTTTGATAGATTGTCTGATAAAAATAAATTCATTTTAAAAAATTATCAACTATCGGTATTTTCTTCTAACACAAAATAAAAAAATATGTATATTATTTATTAAGGTATATAGATGAAAGAATATGATATTGTAAAAATGAGTTTCAGCAATAAAATAAAAGAGAGAGAACATGAAAAAGTTAACAAGTTTGAGTTATGAGGGAAAAGCTTCATCACTGCACAGCAAATTGGAATCATTTTGAATTTTGAAACAAAAAAAAATATATATATATATTATTTTTTTAAAATCTTAATAGTACATTATGCAACGAGCCTATAATGGTAGTAATTAAGACGCGAGTATGTTTATGAAACTCGCTTGCGCTCTTTTCATAATTTTCATGCGAGCGTCTTAATTACCATTATAGGAAAGTTTCATACGACTCTTTATGCTCGACCATATTTCTAACTTGAAATTATTCATAAGTATTCATGTTATTCTTATCTGACTGGGGAGCGGAACTGACCTTGTGCAATATCTCGTAAATTGTGAAATGTGCGTAGATGCGAAAGAATTGATTTTTCTTCCGAGGAACAAATGTCATTGACCTTGATATAATCTAGAGAGTAAAATAAATATTAATCTTGATATACCCTTGAAATTGATTTAAACATCGAAAAACGAGATGACAAATTGAATTTATTTGAATATTATTTACAACTAACGGTAATTATTATAGTAACAGAACATAACCTTCTGCGGCAGTATTGGATTTCCAGCCTCCGTGACTTTTCGCTAGTTGTCTTCCGATTGCATATCCGAGAATAATCGATACTTGCGCTTTCATATTGCTACAATGGTGTTTTCTGATTGGTGAAACACTTTAACTTTAATGAATAGGTGTACTTTAATGAGGTCCATTAAAGGGCTGCTACCAGGTGTATAATTTCTACATTTCGGCATGGTCGAGCATAAAAATATATTTTTTTTCTTCATATAGCAGAAGGACAGTCTTTTCCATACACCAATTTTCATTATAGTACGAGATAAAGTAATGGAGAAAAAAAGTTAAATATTTCCAAAAAAATTACTGCTGTAAGGTGTACCTAACCCCGTAAGGAACTTTTATTTTGTTCTGAATCTCGGTATACTTGTTAAACTCTTTGCTCATAAACTGTACTGAATATGTTTTGTGGTTACATCAACTCTCACAATTTCCCAGACTCGAATTCCAATGTTATAAGATCTGTATTTGCCCAATAGATGACAAAAAGGTATACGTAAGTGTAATTACAGACAGATGTATTGTCAAAAACTTGTTTTATATTACAAAGTTAAGAACTTGTATTTATGTGAAACCCTCCGGTATTTCCTGCACCATCGCAATAATGTCTCTATACCAGGCATAGCGAGAAAGAAAAAAATGGATTACTTGGGGGAAAGCTGCCCCAGCTACTTTATAATGATGAGGAAGCAAAATCTAATTAAACCGATGACATTAAAATTTACCATCAAGCGCTAGACTGTGTAAACACTTCTTCCTTTCTAAAAGTTTGTTTTTAAATTAATCAAAATGTAAGCGGGAGCATCTGCGGCCTCAGTAGGGTTTGCGTATATTGATCCTTTCTCTCCAAAACAAAGTTTTAAAACCACAAAGAATTAATTTTTATTTGTATTAATATAGTTTCATTATTATGTGTAATTTACTTGAAGGTCCTCTCAAAACTTTGATCAAACATGACTTCTTGTATTTAAACCAAGTCTAAATACTTTTATATTACTCGTACATTTAATTCTTTATAGGAATCTGTAATATATTCTGTTGACGGGCAATCAGAATGTCTTTCTAAATGTTGCTTTTTCAGTTGAGCAGTTGCCTCACGACACAAAATGTTGTGAGACGTTTCAACTGCTTAGAAAAAAAAAACAGCATCAATCAATCGCTGTAAGTAATACCCATAGATGATACTGTAGTAGGTAGTGTCCGGTGAGTACACAAGTGATCACCCTTAAGTCGAGATGTTTGAGTCACTAAAATTATTTTGTCGTTTGTTCCGAACAATTATAAACTTTTCTGCTTGTCTGAGACTGGGATTGTTTTCCCAGTAGGACATTTTTTTTATTTTACTACTAGGGCCGAATTTACATTTTAAGTGGTTTTCGGAATAGCCAAAAAATTGTTCCAGTTTCACAATTGAAAATTGAGTTTCTCTTTCGGCGAGATGATCAGCACACTCATTTCCTCTATTTCCATATGACCTGGCAGCCACGTGTGATCTTAATGCATTTTTTCATTTGAGAGACAATATCATAACATTGGCATTCATATCATACAGTATAAAGTACAATAATTTCAGGCATTTGCTATTGATTACTTGTTTTTTAACCTTTTATTAGGTAAGAGAAAAATTAGTTGTGAGTACTTGCGTTCAATCTTCTTATGTAACAATTTCCGCTACGACTAATATTGCTGTTATTGTTATCTGTATTATTATTGGTAACACTATGTGATTTTTGTTATATTTTGGCACCGTCATATACTATGAAATTCTTTAAAGGCCAAATATTTAATTCAATATGTTTATTAAAAACTAGTAGGTACAACTTAAGCCATGTTGTATTTATTCTGGAGGCCAGGCTCGCGAAATCGCAGAGTGAGGGTAATTGTGGAGTATGGTGGAATGATTATAATAATGGTCAGGGTAAACGGGACAACAAAACCCGAGGAAAACCCCTTGCGCCTGCTTTGTCCATCACAAATTTATTCGTGCCTCAGACGGGGATCGAAGCCGGGTCGCCACTGTGGAAGACAGAGAAGCTAACCACTCCTCTACGCGCGAGGCTTAAAGGTCATATATGTATGCGACTTGTCATTTGTATTAAAGTTATTGCAATTATCGCACGGAAATTGATTCATGAAGTTCTAATTGACCATATATAGTATCTCATTGCATGAAATTAAATTAATCCGGAAGTGCTTTACAACTTGGAATTATTAATACAGATACATGTAATTGTGAATGTAGCAGCTTATTCCAAGACGATGTGTTTCATTTAATTAAGCTGGTTATATGCTTTATTTTTTTGACAATGCAATCTTAATTTTAATTTTAAAAATACATTGAAAATTATGCCCGAAATATTTGGAATATGAAAGAAGTCAATTGCAACATGTCCTTGGGTGACACGAGTGAGTACATTATATTTTTCAATGATTTTTGTTTTGTAATATTTATTTATTATATCATTCTGTACTCACTTTATGGCGGATTATATTCAGTTTGCAATATTAATAGCCAGTGCCTCGAGTATTGAAGTTGTAGTCTGTTCAAACGGGAACTCTTCTGCCTTACGGCAGTGTTCAAGATGTGTTCCATTTACTTGAAGACAGTGCCTCAAAACAAATTGGGAAACCGAGTTATACCTCTATGAAGAAAGCAGAGAAGGCAGGCTAGGCTTAACCTGGTTTCGTCTAGGAGCTTGGAGGGCACTTAAAAGCGTCAACGAAGAGGGGGCAAGAATATGTCCTCTTTGCGGTAGAGGCGAGACATCACACCATATTTTATCGGAGTGTGAAGCCACAGAAGCTCTGAGGAAACGATTCCTGCCAGAGTTCTTCATTACATCTAGCAGGGGGCGCTTGGCAACATACTATATATTAAGTAACGCTAAATTCTGTGAGAGTTTGGGAAAATTTATGACAAAAATTCGACAGCTGAGGGTGGAACTAGCCGAGGGGGAGGGGCCGAGGAAATAAGGAGAAGAATTATTTATTATTGTTGCAATGGGTAGTATTAACACAGAGCGAATAAGCTAATTAGGGGATAATGTTCTTTTTGTATTTTTATTGCGTATGTATATGGTTTTTTATGTCTTACGTTTATTGTTTATTATTTCCATTATTTATTGCAATTTTAATAAGGAATTGAATTGAATTTTTGTATAGGTGTATGTGTCACTGTGTTTTTTCTTTCATATCTTACATTTATTTTATTTTTATTATTTTTGTGAAATTTGGTATGAAATTAGATTAGTTGTAATTGTGATAATTAATGGTAACAGTAGTAATAATAACAATGATTGTTGTTGTTATTTTATTATCAGTAGTATTCTTTTGTTTTCTTTGAAAATGCAAAGTGTGCATAGCTATAGCACGAATTGCCGTACAGGCTCTCACGAAGGATCTTGTGTACATGAGTTTGTATAATCGTGCATCAATAAATGCACTTCATTCATTCATTCATCCATTCTTGACATTCTCTGTCACGCTTAAAAGTGTTGCGGGTGAGATGTGCTGGGTGATTCTTTGTTTCAAGTCGTCTAAAGGTGTAGGCTCTGTCTGAAAAAATGTGCTGTTTCACAATCCCCCATAGAAAAAAAATCTAGGGGTGTGAGGTTTGGTGACAATGGAGGCCACGACTAAGATCCTCCTCGTCCAACCCAGTGCACACCGAACAGTGCCCATCCAGAAAGAATAAGCATTCGTCACTGAACGGAAAATGTGCAGATTTCAATATTCTGCGAACAGATTCTCTACTGATACCACTTTCTCGAGCCACACAGCGCACTGACCTTTTAGGGCTGGCCGTCATCTTCGCAATCATGTCTATTGAATGCTGTCCCAGATCATATATAGATTGCTCATTCCTATGTTATAATCGGTTGCACTTTGAAGAGAACAATCGCCAGGATCGCCACCCGTTCGCCGCAAACGAACACAAGATGGCAGTATAGACGCTAATGCAATTCAAATGGGAGTCACTCCTTATGTAACAACTAGACGACAGCATAGTAAACCTGACAAAAGTTAATACCGTCAAAGCCTGTAACGCAGAGCAACCTGGGTATATATGATCTAGGATGCTGTCCGTCAGTAGCAGATGAAAGGTTGATAATTATAGCGGTGAAAAAGGAGAGTATGTACTACCAACCTAACAGTTCAAATGAAAAGGCCTCTCATAGTACGGACATCTTGGAGGGAAGACGCCATTATATTACTTTGTACAATAATTATTTTACGTTTACAATTAGTAATGTTTCCCATTTGTTAACTGACTTTGTGTCACATAGTAGAACAATATTAATTGCGAGATAAAAGTAGTGAGTTGTTTCGAAATGTGTAAAATGTATAATGAGAGTGTATAGTAGCGTCGTGCAATACAGGTACTATGTTTGGTTCAAGTTTGTCGAGTATGGTGAAGTTCGATATTAGCCGATGTTCGTTCTGCAGAAGGAGGCCTGTCATGTTTGTTCCACCTTGTTATGAAAATATTCACTGTCCTCCACACCCATTCCTTCATGTTTTAACTGCTTAAGAATTTTAGCACTGATCTTGCGATTAGTTTTTCATTTGAAATAAGATGAAGTTTGTAATAACTTGGTTGCCTCTCTCATGTTCGAAGATGGCAGGACACTAGTGTATAGTACAAAGATTATAGCCTAATGATAATCATATTTTCCATGTTAAAAATCTTCTTTAGTATATTGATATTTCGTAATTTCGTCTTATTTTAGTTGCTTGTTTAACGACGCCATACCAACTACTAAGATGTATATTAATTAAGATGTATACTAAGTTATTTAGCGTCGATGAAATTGGTGATAGCGGGATAGTATTTGGCAAGATGAGGTCGAAGATTGGTCATAGATACCTGACATTTGCCTTACGATTGGGAAAACGTCGAACAAATTCAACCAGATACTCACAGCTCAATTGGGAGTCATTCTTACGCTTGAGTATAACTCAATATCAGCAGAGGTACGTCCTTAGCTAATTTCGTATAATTTTAAATTTATTCACATCATTAAATACAGTGTTTCTTCTCTAGACTATACATATCGTGGACCCAGTAGTAGGCTATAATTAGATAACTGTAAATCTATTGCTTCGAGATAACTAGGAAATAGTTTTTATGCATGCAATTTAATGTCTTACTGTGTAGTGGACTTCTTAAAAATATGAACTTAGTTTTAGAAACCTTAATGTATATGGAATCTTATTAAAATAATCTTATCAAATGTATATAGGCCATACCCAAAACCAGAAAAAAAAATCGAGTTAACTAGTTGTAGTACTAGATCCACGATATGAACTCTACTCTCTCCAGTGTTTCACCTTCGGAAATTTTCAGGAAATTGTAATTTTACATGCTACACATTAAATGTAGCATGACACCTATCGTACTATATAATGGATGGGAACCAATTACTGTAGTTTTAATTCATCGACAAGGCCTTAATCTTGCGAACATCATTATCTCAATAATTTTGTGAAATGCCAATTTTATTTTTCGATGGAACTTAACCCTACAATATAAAGGTTCTATTCTTCCTCGAGCATTAGGTGGGGATACCTTGACTCCATTTTTAATAGAACAAATACAAAATAATGATTAAATAAATATACTTTCCGATCATTATTATTAAAATTGAACCATTTTTCAACTGAACTGAACATAGAAAAATTATTTAAGGGCATTCACTTGATTCTACCTAAATTTAAAGTGTATAATTGGAGTTCATAACAAATTATTTCAATATTAAACATCGCAATTCAATTTGTGAACAAATTATTAAACAACTCAAATTTATATTTTGTGTAATCAATATTAATCTTGTTCAGAGATTATTTTCATTAGAAAATGTACAGTCTGTTGTGTCAATTATGTCCACAGTCAACACACATGTAAACACTATGCTCTGAACAAATGTACTTTTTGCATATCATGCGTAATGTGTTTGATTTTCTATCTTTATCCCATGGGCAGAAGTCACATTGTTTTCTTTTTCCTCTCTGGCTCGTGAGGAGGTAGTGGGTTTCCAGAAACATTGCTGAGGAGGGTTTTCAGCTCTCTCGTAAGATTCTTGTTCTGGAGTCTCTGCTTCATGAAGGGCAGCGCAAGGAACAATTCAAGTTCCTTCAAGTACTGTCTTCTTGTGTTCTTTCGTTGCTTCTCCCATTCGGAAACTGCGTATCTGAATATGAAGAATGAGTTGATTGCACCTTGGTCCAGCATTTCATATTGAGACTCGGTGGTCACGTCTCGTTTTTTTGCCAGAGTTAAAATATGACACAACTGATCAAAGGTGTCCACACCTTCTTTTGTTTCGTCTGGATAATCCTCTAACAAGAGAGTAGCTGTCTTCGAATTTTTCATTCTCACTTTGCTCTCTGACTACAACTGAATTATTAATATTAATATTAATATTATTATTATTATTATTATTATTACTACTACTACTTACAAATGGCTTTTAAGGAACCCGGAGGTTCATTGCCGCCCTCGCATAAGCCCGCCACCGGTCCCTATCCTGAGCAAGATTAATCCAGTCTCTATCATCATATCCCACCTCCCTCAAATCCATTTCAATATTATCCTTCCATCTACGTCTCGGCCACCCCAAAGGTATTTTTCCCTCTGGTCTCTCAACTAACACTCTACTGGGTGTTCATTTCAAAGTGTGTCATGACGTCACTGTTGTGAGTCAGCGATTTGAAGCGAGTTTCAGCTTTTATGTCAGAGACGTTGCCTATTAATCAAGGCGTTCAATCTGAACTTGAGAACGTGTACGGTATAACTTGAATGTCGTAGCAACAGATGGCGGTCTGTAATGTCTGTGTGCTACCATAACCTCTTTCGAACTGTGTTTTGCGCGGGCAAGTCGTACGCAGGGTATTTGTTATCGATTGCGTACGACAACATTCCACAACACAAATCAAATGCTGCGTGCCATGTTGACCGTCGAAGTTAATGTCAACAAATACTTAAGTAACCGTCTTAACCCTCTCCCCATATCCCGACAGTAAGAAAAAAACTCACTTCAGTACGTGTTTTCAAACAGTTCACATTCTTGCCAATATTGGTGTTACCGTACGTATCGGTAAGTAATCTTCAGAATGAACGCCGTACTTGCTAGGTAACTTCTCTCGTATTTAGGTAATACGCCTCTGCGGAAGTGTAGGAAGATTGAATTCTCTATGCTCATCGGATAGCCACATGACGACATACAGCGAGCCATGACACATTTTGAACTGAACACCCAGTATATGCATTTCTGGATTCACCCATACGTGCTACATGCCCTGTCCATCTCGAATGTCTGGATTTAATGTTCCTAATTATGTCAGGTGAAGAATACAAAGCATGCAGTTCTGCGTTGTGTAACTTTCTCCATTCTCCTGTAATATCATCCATTTTAGCCCCAAATATTTTCCTAAAACTTTATTCTCAAACACCCTTAAACTCTATTCCTCTCTCAAAGTGAGAGTCCAAGTTTCACAACCATGCAGAATAACCGTTAAAAGAACTGTTTTATAAATTCTAACTTTCAGATCTTTTGACAGCAGACTAGATGACAAAAGCTTCTGAACCGATTATTATTATTATTATTATTATTATTATTATTATTATTATTATTGTATATTATATATTTGAATATTAACAGAAACGTATAACTTGATTGTTAATGTTTGCGTCAATAATTTGAAGTACCTGTGCCCAAAAGTAATTAAAATTCTGTACATAAAAATGACTGATTACTTTCAGTGGTTTCTGTTATTGTCAACTTCTAACATATACATACTTGGAGTTAAATTGACTCTAAACATGAACATCCGACAAGATATTAGCGATTTTGTCATTTTTCACATGGCCATCTTTTCAAGGCAAAATTTCATGAATTTGCATTGCAGTAAAAGAACAACAAAACCTTATCGCGTGATGTGATATATTTCAAAAATTAAAATAGCTCGGATTAATATGACCCCACCTATATGTTCTAGAATTAATATATTCATAAAACTTTTCTCTCGATAAAACAAGCATTATGGATCAGTAATGAGTTCTAGCGTTCATGCGTTTAGACTACTCTAAAGACTGTACTAACGACTGGAGAAACACTTTTTTCTTTTAACCAAAACCCTGTCCAAAAGGAATAGTGGTGTACCATCATTAAGAAATGTAAGGGAGATCAAAAGTGCTTGAAAGAGATGAAATTGTAATGAAACTCGAAGCAGATGAGAGTGATGGAAACGAACAGAATCGGAGAAGGAAGACTGTTGTACAACATTTTATTCTCTTTATATCGTATTTTCAAAAGCTATGCCAGCACTTGTAATCCGAATATACGAACATCAAAAGTCGCTAGACGTAATTATATTTCCATAGCTGCCAACACTACATATCTACCTGCCACGCCCTTACAAAAGACATGAGAACTCTGAATGTTTCATACACCTTAAATTAGGCACAGTATTTCTTATTCAGCAGAAGACCCACAAGCTGGGATTACGTTCTGCTGAATAGATTCATCCCTCAGTCAACCACTTCAAAGGCATCATATCGTGAATTTAATCTTTAACGTTTTACAGAATTTATTGGTTGCTGAAAATTCTAGTTTTTACTTTAAATTTGTTTAGTGGAAAATCATTGCAATGAACAAAAATTTAATGGTACCTAAATTATATGACGAATTTAAGATGTACTGAAGTGGATGAGTGAGCGACTAAGTGATTGAAAGGGCTAAGTCAATAAATTATGGACTAAGTGAGTTAGTGAAGTGTGATTATCTGAGAGATTGAACAAGGAAGGAAAGTGGGTGGTTGAGTGAATGAATGACTGAGTGACTGACAAGAGAAGCGTCTCAGGGCTTGGTGCTTGAATTTAATGAAAATGCATATTCAAGTTCGTTAAGAAACATGGTGGCAGTCGTTCGTTTCGATTATTCTTCGTTTACGACATATAGTGACTTGAAAATCGTTGCTACTTAAGCCGATTCTTACGCGCACTCTGATCCTCATAGTTCCGTTACACCGTATCACAGCTCTCAAATTAATACTCTAGTCTATTTCCTTTTCTCTTAACTCACATTAAAACAGTACTCTTGCTCAAATACAAATTCAATTTGAATTTAAAATATGTGACTCACTTTAAATATGATAATGTGGATTCGAAATGAAATAGGCGGGACAAAGAGCCATTCAACATTACAAACATGTTACATAGGCTTGTTTTTCACTATCTTCTGTAACACACATACACTTTTTCCAAAGTGCAACGTTGTTGCAAGAACGTTATCAAACTTTCTCACATGTTTCTCCCTCACTAATCTACACCTCTGTCACGCGTATATTAGCATGTCTTTGAGGATAGGTGAATGAAACTGGTGATACACAACTGAATATAATGCCATTATGAAGCCCCTGTCGTGGAATGTGTGTGGAATGTTTTCACAGATAATTTTTGCCTCAAAATACTCTTGTAATCTTCGATTTACAGTTCTTTATTGCTTAAAAATATACACATCCAAGGATTGCACAAATTTTGAAGTTTTTGGAGGGATAATTTGAGTTTTAATTGTCGTACCATGTAAAGTACAGTGTAAATATAGTGTTGTCTGTCTGACCATTCCAGGAATCCAGAAGCAGTACTGTGTCCTTCTTAACATTCGGCAGATATATATCTCTTAACCATCTCCTCATGTAATTTTTTTGTCAGTTTACCGGAACTACTTGCGTCGACCACGACATTAAATGACTTATCTTTGTCTACCCGTTCTTATACTTTAGATCCAAATTATTCTCCTTTCAGTTCTTGAAAGCATAAATGTACAGTCATGTTCCAAGACCTCTAGCTGCACACCTATGGATTTGGATGATAGGCCTATACGAATGAGTGACAGACGTCCCTGTATGAATATTGCAACCATATGCATAACTGAATTTGAGAAAAATGAGACTATGGAGTTTCTGCAATTCACAATTCAAATAGGCTCCGCATATTGTATGTCATAATTGTGAGTAAATGCTTCGTGACTGGACAAAAGGAAAACGAAATGTTATGATGTTTGAAGTTCACATGGTTTGGCGAGAACCCAAGGACCGCACAAGTGACTACTATTTTTGCCTGTTAAGTACGAAGGGTGTCAACAAGAAAATCTGGCATACGATTTCCTATTTCCTACCAATGGGACTTATCCTGAACAATCACCTTTATGAGTTCCTGAGAATCTTGGAGCTGTTAACGATGAACAGGGAGAGCGCTTCCATCAGGCCATGTAGACGATGGAAGAATGTTATCAAGGGTGATGAAACAAGAATATGAAGGCAGATTACTGCCGGTACGTCAAACGAGATTTCTGTGAGAAAGTTCACAAACTTAAGAGCTACAAGTTCAAATTCTCGCCTGAATAGAACCTATTTAAACCATGCATGCTATCAATTTATATTTTTTTGTATTATCTTCTGTCCATATACAGCTAGATGCTATTTTCATGGAAAAGTCTTCCATTTTTACTCATATTTTATTAAATTGAATACATGTTTAATAATCCAAACGAGTACTTTTGTTTTACTGCAGTTTAAAACTATAATGCATATTGTGATGAAACTACACTACACTTCATAAAGAATATTTTCGCCAAGATGCAATCCAAGTTGACATCTAACTTTAAAATTTGAATTGCATTTTGAAAAATTAACATTAAAGTAGATGTGACGCGTCCATACGTACTTTGAGTGTAAATATTAACTATAGTAAATTGCAAGACTAACCTCAAGCCATACTTTTTCCTAACTCTAGTAAAACGTTATACCTAAACATTCATGTAATTTTTTTTTATTATCCAATGTAATAAACCCTATTTCATCCTGAGGCATATTAGGGTTATAGCTGGCATCAAAATACATATATTATAATCAATAAACAATAGTAAAGTGATAATACAAACTAGTGATCACAGTTACAAATCACATGAATTGTGTAGAAGCATGCATATTATTGAAAGAATGGCTCCTGTTAAAGATTAATTAGATGTTTGAGGGATAATCAATGCAAAAGATATACAAGAATATCTAACCGTTTCAAAGTAAATACACGACTTTAGAAAGATAATCAACAGTAGATTGATAGAACAAAGTTTGACTTTCAGTTTCAAATTAATAATTAATTCATGAAACAGTTATGAATAATAAAGGGATATTACAAGCGTTGATTTACGATTACAAATTACATGCATTATTCAGGAACAACTACAATAATTAAAATATAACTTAATTTAATTAGTGACCTGCTGAACAGTCATACTCCTGTCTCCTCTTAACCAGCCGTTAACGTACACCGCATTGTCATCACCGAGAGTGAAATTTGTCTTGTTCCTTATTTGAAATACGTTTCACACAAGCTAGCCTATGAACATTTAAAATATGTACCTAACCAAGGCAAAAATCTTTGACAGTTTTTTTTCTTTTTTTTTTTCTTTTTTTTTTTAGCTTTCGCTACCGAATAGTTCATTTTTTTTCACAAAAAACCGAAAGATAGCACAGAATTCAGTGTTGGACCAACTTTCTTAGTGACAGTTAAACTAACAGCACTGTTCCTAGTATAGCTTCATAGTACCCTCCCTGAGCATAAACATCGATTAACAGCGTGGAGAAATTAAAATTGCTCTCTTGTTAAGCTTATACCTTAATACGTAATCGGAACTTATATTCAGAACAAACTATTGAACAGTTACATTTATGCTAAAATTATTTAAGACGGTTTTCATATAATTTTATGTAGGAAAATATTTAATATAATACTGCTCTGTTTAAAATTCCATGGAAACGCCATCGCCAGACAGAAGTATGCTTTTTTAATTATGTTTATTTAGGAAAGTAACGTAAAAATGCGTCACAAAGCAGAATTCAGTCCGCTAATATGTAACTCATTAAGCTACATTAAATACGAAAATATCAAAAATAAATACATACAAAAAATTTAATCAGTGGCAATAATATACTGACATGATAAAAGTGATAAAAGAGATGTGTTAATTAAATTCTCTTCGCTTACATCACTAATTTTCGTTACTGAATTGCTTATTACAGATAATTATCAACAAAGCGGCAATAACAGTTTTTACTCATCAGTCAGGCATTTATTTATTTACGCTACCTCTAAGCCTATATAATATATTAGTGGTTATTAGTTGTGTTAGCTGTTGGCTGGATTTCGTACAAACAGAAAATAACTATGTTGACATTTAAAATATGCTATATATTGTAGTTAAATTAATTTTGTGTGTCTATTTTTACTACAGGGTGTCTCAGGAGGAATGTAAAATACTTCACGATAATGTATTTTGAATGAACCTACAGTACATCGAATTAACTTCATATACCTGTCCGAAATGTAACGATTCCGAAATGTTTGAAGGGCAAACTGTTAAATATAGAGAGAGGCATTACAGGCATATTTATACGTTTTGCAGCATTTTTTTTTTCATTTATTTATTTATTGTCGCTTTAACTTATAACAAAAGTCATATCGCGACTCGAATTATTTTGTAGCATTGTGATAGGATACATAATTGAAAATGTAGTATTTTGTGTTCAAAAAGTTTATTTCATAATTAAGTACAAACTGAGTAAGAAAATAAAATGAAACAAGAAAAAGTACTCAGATGCCCTTTTCATGGATTCCATGAATTGTATATTCATATCAAATGCCGGTACCAGTTCCCTTTCAGACCTCAATCAAACACTTAATAGCTTGCCTGTTTCAGATAACATTCGGTAAACATGAGAAACCTTCGATTGGGTATTGCATTTTTTTTTTTGCTCTTGTAAAAATTATAATACATTTTGTTAAGAGTAATTATCAGGTATGCAAATAGTATTATTCCCTTTTATAAATCAAAACAAGTTTCTTCATTCGAATATTATTTTATTTGGTGAAGTTCAGAAACAATTTCTTCAAAAGAAATATATTATATAGGCTATATCTAAATCTACTGAGATTTTATTGTGTAGCCCGTCATGTCTTGACATTCACATGTTGTACAGTAAAGATAAAATAATAATACAGAGTACAATACAGTTTTTGTCCCCCAGCCGCAGCTAACCTCTAAAAGATGCCTGCAGTTTCTGACTCAACCTTGTCTCTTGTGTGGAGGCAAAAGGTTGTAGACATAATTGATGATATTATACAGTGTTTTTCACAGTTCCGTTATAGGTGCAAATTGAAGGTATGACGAGAGGACAATGAAACAAAGCTAAAAGTCTTTATAAACACAGTTCTGGAAATCAACTACTTCCGAGATATGTCATTACTGTGGCCACCAATTGAATACACTTCGTACATTTGCAACCTCACTTCAAACCTAGCAAACTTAATGGTAGTGTGTACCTCCTTTCTTATGAGCTACGCTACCTTTTGGATGGTCCTCTTTCGAAAAGGCACCTGTTGGGGTATATGTATGACGGAGTACCGGCTCAATTTTATTTGAACATTCGAGAGTTCTTACGCACAAGCTTCCACAATAGGTTATCAGCCATGGCTTACAAACGTCATGGTCTCACAGGTCCCCCGGCTTGAATCTTTTGTACTTTTTTGTTTGGGGATATTTAAATGTCTTTAAATGTGTACGATTGTCGATCAGGAAACAAGCTGATGTCTGTCTTATCATGGACGGTGGTCATATTGCCCGCATGTTATAAGCTCTCTTCGTCCAGTGCATATCGGGTGTTATGTTGTCTTAGAACACCTGTGCTGACGAGACATAATAAAACTCCATATATTTCGGAAACGGTTTGTTTCCGGACCTATGTTTATTACGAATTTTTTACTTATTTCATTGTTCTCTACTCACCTCAGCATTTTGAAAACCCCTGTATTTGGAAGATATTTTCATTTTAGTTGACATATCAGATATATTACCCATGCAGATAATAGTGTATAGGCCCACCAACTTCTTATTACCGATTGGAGATGAGGTCGCTGCCATCGCCATAATCAAGAAACATGCAACGAGCTCAGTAGTTTGGACTTCTGCCGTCGGTAATCGGAACTTGGCTGGCCTATACACCAAATATAGCTATCATATGACAACAAATTATCACCTTCCTGGTGATCACAACCTGCTCCATAGAATGAATAACCTCTCCTTGCTATGTCCTTGTTGATAATAACTATAATATGAATATCAACATTCCATATTCAAATGTTATTTTCTCTTTTCTTTCAGGACATCATAAGAGGTTTTACAGAATTTGGAGGAAAGAGTGTCATATTGGTAAGTACTGCTGACTTATTTTAAAAGGATATTACTGCACTAAGTACTTGCTCTAAACGAGCACATCATTATGACAACGTTTATTTTCTGCAGTCAATGTTGTTTTATATTTCGTATTTGTGTAATCTGTATAAATAACTTTGTTAAAGATCCTTTTTCTTCGTAGCTCCGTACGCGTTACTCCAATTTATCTCGGCTAACACCTGTGAATTCTTACGGATAAAGCCGTTTCAAAAAATTTAGACCCTACATACAGTTCCATTCATACTATTACTAATTTTCAGTAATGAGTGATAGTACTTGTTATAATTAATATATTTGAGAATATATTTCTTAGTTCCATGTTGTTATAACATATTTAAATTGGACCTAAAGCAAAAGGCCCCAAAAACTACTAAATCATGTTCTTTAATTAAACGATTCTAGTTATTTCTCGCTTGATTTTATGATGTATCTTTCGTGGTAACTTTTTACAGCTTAACTTGAGGGTATTTACAAATATAAGGAAGACACACCATTTCAGTTCTGTTTTTGTTAATAGTGTTATTATATTTCACTAAAAATCATTTCTGTTCAGTCTTTCTTACTTATGTTTCTATGAATGAATTTTACATTTAATCCCTAATTACTTAACAGACGTTTTATATTCCACAATTTTTTACCACGTATATCTCTGCCCCTATTTTTCGGAATGTAGGCAACAGAGCATTTTATGGGGTGTCATTGGAATTTAGGTGGCCTTCGTGTAGGGAAATCTCCCTGTACACAATCCAAACGTTTTACTCCTACTCTACTGGTGACTATTGATTAACAAGGGAATAGTTAGTTGTAGGTACGAAACTGCCTCCTCAAATGATACGCACGCCGGCTCAAGAAGCACAATTCGTATTTACGACACTGCTGTGAATGAGTGGGAGTATGTAACTTAGAAAATAGTAGAGACAAGAGTTGCACTCTGTATGTATATGTATATGTATATATATTGGAATTGTATATCACATATCAGTATCCTATTTTAAAATATTTGGAACATTACAGTTATTACAATTACATACTATTTCAAGTCGCCACTAGGAACGGCAAAAATTTTTAAGTACAGCGTCTGATATTCTGTTGTCATACATAATTACTGGATGAGCAGGTGAGGTGTCACATGCGGCCGGTGGGCTGGTACATCTTATCTTCATTCATCCCATAAATTCGGGGTGCATAATAGGCCTCAGGATGTCCGACGTATAAAAGATCGTCCCTTGCCAGCACCTAGCCACCGTTACCTAACCTAACCTAACTTAACCTACATACTTACATTTACACACCTTTGTAACTGGGAAGTTAACAGTCCTTCACGAAGCTTTGCTTTACACTGCCGTTTAGTAAACAAACACATGAAAGCAATTACGTTTTTATTATTTAGTAAATTGCATGTTAGGCCTATACTATGTTCAATATTTTCCATTTTTAAAACAAAAAAGTAATTCTTACGTACGGATATAAACGAATGAAGACAAGCAATTTTTATTTTTGGGGGGGGGGAGGCATCAAAATGATTAAATATATTTAGTTTCATTTAGATTTTCCACCTACATGAAACATTCGACTCGGAACTGATTGAGATATTCGTGCTATTGTCCTTTTAAATGTTAATAGCTTACAAAAATATTATAATGTAATTCATTTCTTAAAAGACCTTCTAAACATCAAAATTACAGTATTTCAATTTAGGTACATATTGCTGAGATGTTATTATGTCTGTTACTTTAGGATGTTATCAGAGTAATAGAAACAACATGATAGGCTACATGAAAATGACATAATGTCGGTTTCTTGGTAAAAGTGACCAGTCCAAAATGTAAAATTGTTGGAAAAGACATTTAAAGGTTTAATGATCCATCCAAAGATAACTGTTTTTCTTTAGATGTTAGTATTAGTTATTTTCAAGGTAAATGAGCTATATTATTAGTTTTTAATACAAAATTATGTCTTAAATTTTCATAATCCTTGGAAGCCTTCAATGTGACTTGGTCACTTTTACCAAGAGACAGACAATAATGACATTATCTCAATAGACATCTGAATTAATTTAAATATTTATAACAAATATAACGAAGAATGACTTGAGGCTTTCCCGGCGTTTGAGCGTATTCCGAATCTCACCGTTGAGCAATCCGATGGCATCACGGTGTTCCGAATTCCACCGATGACGTCATTGATGCTCCACCGGTGTCGCACCGGTGCCATCAACTTGCAGAGGTGGTGGCAGTCTCCATCAACCGCCATCAGTGAAATTGATTGGTTCTTGTATAGGGCGGGAATTAGCAGACGAATAACATCGTGCACTGTTGTGTCATGGCGGTGTGTTCTGCTTTAGTTCTGCTGTATTGTTTGTAATGAGCACAAGTAAAAACAATATGTTAATGGCTTATGAGCGAACATGTCAACGAACCAGTTATTACTACCGGTTCAAGAAATAAATTGTTTATGCTATCTTTTCTTTGAACGAGATGGGAGTACGAAAATTTCGCAAAATTTTGCTAGCGTAGCACAGACAACAACTTGTACAGTCGCCATGACAGCCATCGATCCTTCCAGCAGTTTTGTTCCTTATTTCGCTGCAACGTGACGTCAATGATGCCACCGGACCGGTGAGATTCGGAATACGCTGTTTGATATAGAATAACTCTTCTCGGGTTCACCCGAGAAGAGTTAAATATAACGATGCAAATCCGTTCAATATACTGATCAGCATCCTATTATTCCCATAATTTTGAAGTCTCTGGATTCAAAAGTAACAGAGTTATGTGCACCCATATTTTTTACATTTGAAATGTTATATATTTTATACACTTAATTTTTAAGTAAACGGAATTGAAACCCTTGGCAGCAAGTTTAGTTTGAAAGATGTATAGGCAGAATTTCAGACAAAACGTGGGAAATTTGTGGGAAGTGTGTCGATTTTTCAAAATACAATTGAAATTTATAAAAGTTTTAATAATGCATACACTTGTTAACCAAAATAAATGAAACTTTTTATAGAGTATACTTGTATACAACATGGTGACTGCACAAATACTGTACAACATTTTGGGTCTCTAGTTTCAGTAGTTTAGAAAATTCAAATTTCACCTCAATGTATTCTTTGAGTAAACATTTTAGGAATTAAATTTTTAATTATCAAATTAAAAGACCTTATTGGGTAATATCGTATTATTGTTTAAGATTTTCAAAAATAACTTTACACAATCTCGTCGTCTCGTCGACTCTCTAGTATTATTGATATAATATTTGGCGTAATTTATTATAACATTTCACCTAGAGTGCATACTGAAAAGTACATTGTTAAGTTTAGCAGCGATTCTCCGAGCGTCTCTAACAACTGGCTAGAATTTCTTCAAATGCAGCAGGTATAAAATATATTTTATTTGCATATAATATTACGCAGTACATTTAGGCCTACAGGTTACATTTGAAGTGTTCAGAGCCATAGTGGGCCAAGCGTCATATGTAAAAAAATCGCAGAAAACAATAGTTAAAATGAAGTGAATACCATAATGCAATGAAAAATATAGCAAGTAATATAAGGTAGCAAGTAATGCACATTAAAACTAAATGAAATGTTAACCCTTGCTTTCTCCGTTTTAGAAAATGGTGCTTGGCCCACTATGGCTATGAATCCTTCATTTGTTGTGTTCAAGACAATATCGTAATGGAATCTGTTTGAATAGTTTACATCCAATTTTAACGTAATCTTTCTACATTAATTATTTCGGAGCGTAATGCTAATGCATAACCATATCAGTACATATTTCTTCATATGACTCTCTCTATTAAGTAAAAAATCATCTGTTGGAGACAGTCTTGCAGTGGATTGTTACGCGGAATATTTGAACGGTCACAGTCACGTTGCAACCTCGTTAGTGCTTACTCCGCAGCACATCCACAGGGGCTCCGGCCAACCTACAGGCATCACTGCCCTACAGCACGAGCGACCCTGTGGGCATGTCCACTAACTACGTCGCAGATAGCCTCCGAACGTAGTGACCCTATCGCAATATTGCCCAAGCCATAGGAAGACTTTGTTTTTCCAATCGAGTGTCCAGAGCGAGGATACGTGTTCCATGAACTAGTCTATATTTAATTGTACAATCACCATGATTTTAACTCGTGAGGTAGATGAAAGTAAGATACGGAGAAATTAATGTTGGGAAAAGAGTGTGCTTCGGTAAAGCTGCATCAGCATTTTATCACCATCGTCGCTGATATCCGAGCCGGTCAGGAATATGAAAACGAATGTACGGATTATTCGGATAATTGGCAGAAATATAAAAAAAGAGATTTATTTTTATACCACTGAAAATTCTAGAACAGGTGCGTGCCATATTAATTTAGTGTGCGAATTAAACATTTTCTTTTGTTTTAATTTTATATTTTGTCAAATTGATATTTTGTCTTGTTTTCAGGGAAAGGTTCGACGTTGTGTCGACTTCACGTCACAGGGTCAATTTACATGTCTGTGTATTTATTTGTAGAAAGTTTATCTATTCTCGTTGAATATAGGGTTAAATTAATCTTTAAGAGTGCTATTCATAGACATTTCGCTAGCCCGCGCTACGAGCGTGCTAAACTAGCCCCGCTTATCGACTGGTTACTTGTACGGGATTCATATCATATCTTATCGATAACACTGGTTTATGAATACGAAAAACGTTAGTTCGCTGATCATCCACCGGAAGCCCGTGCTAAGAATTTCTATGAATACGGCCCTAAGTAATTTATATTTAAGTAACAGGCTATCTTAATAGATCATCAAAGATGGAAGTGTGACAAACAAAATTTGCCATCGATAATTTTAAATAGTACCACTATCCTATACAGCTCGACTGTGAAGAACCTTGGCATTTATATGCATTGTCACCTGGAATGGAATGAACAAGGGAATCACACTTCAGAAAAAATCTTCGATTATTCACTCATTAAAGCGACTGATGCACTTTCTTCCTAATAAACTGAAATTAATTTTTGTACAAACACTTGTGATGTCACACTCCGACTACTGCGGTGTTATATTAAGTAATCTATATACACTTAGGCCTATTACAAAATAAAACTATAAATAATACTGTACTGTAATGTGTAAATTTAGAGATTTTATTGTAGAAAATGACGTGCTGAATCACCGCTATGCGAGGTGTTACTTTCCCATTTTAGATTTTGAACGTCTCGTTACTAAGCGAAACCTGTTTCCAAACGTACAACAGTTACCGCCTCTGAGTTCTATATTGGACGTATTTTCAATTTCAGGTGTAGTTATTTAATCTGAATTTCTGTTTCCTTAACTCAGGTATTCATATAAACTGAAATAACTGCAATAATTTGGCAAGGTTCGATGTTGCTGTGTTTTCATGTGTTTAACCAACAGCATCCACAACATAACAGTATTTTCATGTTATTAGTACGGTACTGTGCCATCACTGAGGTCTTCAGGGTATTAAATCTAAGCCATAGATTCCTTGCTTCTTGGAAAGGCAGATATATAACTAATTACTTTACTAGGACAGAGATCAGTCTGATATCTTTTAATCGGATGCACTACCACTAGAGACACAACGGAGATGTATGGCTATATTACTCAGCCGAAATCATTTTAACCTTAAGATTTGTTTCATTATAGACCAGATATTTGTAGACAGAAGTCTTTTAACATTCTTTATATTGAAGTTAAAAAGAGTTGAGAATGAGAGAAAATGTTGTAGGTCCGGAATGATGTTAAAGTTTAAGTACTTTGAAACTCTAAGTGAAAACCTTTTAATGAGAGATTATTATGCCTTTGCAGCTCCTCACTGTACATTTTAAAGGTCCGCTATTCAACGTAGCTGCTTAATTAGATCTCGAACCTCTTCAAAAGAATAATAGATTTTTAAGTTCGTTACCTTACGCAAGACGTTAAAAATATGCAGAAAGGTTTTTACTTAACCATAATGAAATTTTTATGCATGATGTTCCTGAAGTATAGTATGATATTTTAGAGCTTCATTTTAGGTCGTTCGACGTAAGGTTTTTAGTTTCAAGTTAAAGGTTAATGGCTAAATACGCATTACTGAACTCACATATAGCATTTTATGTCTATTATTGCCAAACAACAAAAAGCCTATAAATATATCGCTTTAATCTCTCAACAGTTTACGTATTACTAATAAAAAACTTCATACCTAAACAAAAAGATATCTATAGAAATTTAGCGTCATTTCCTTATTAAACAAATTGGAAATGAAAAAGTTTAATGCAAAGTATATTTAGTTGTTAAAGAGCTATGTTGAAAATTCAGAACAAATATTTAAATATATGTTTAATATTCAGAAGAAGACTTTTTCATTTCAGTGTGCTAGTTCTTACCATGTTCAAGTTTTCAGAACCGTATACAGTTTCCAATTTCAGGACAATATATTATGTACTAAGGCTCGTCATAGCTATTATTTTAAGCACAATATGACGGTAAGAGTAAAAAATTTTATAGTATGGATAAGATATTCATTTAAATTAATTAATATGACTATGGATTTAAAGTTCTAAAAGTAATTAATACAATTTCTGGCGTTGTTAATATTTTTTTACAATCATTATTAAAGAACGTCCCTTAAAAAACTCTGTACGCCATTAAAAAGTATCGTGGGAGCTCTTTCAAATATTGTCACAACGTTGGAGAATTGTATTGATGACACTGAGTAAAACCGCTTCTTATATGGAGAGACAAAACCATTATTTCGGAGAATAAGTTTCCGAAAAAAGAAAGAAGTTTTTCATACAAGAATAAACCGAGTATGTTACATTTTTGTTACTTTTTCGAATCAAACTTTGTGGAAGCAACCTAAATGGAATTATGAAAATAAAAATTGTGATATTAATTCAGGTCATTTCGGTTTAGAATGCGCTTTATTCTTTATTTAAATTGTGGAAAGTTGTCCAACAAGTCAAAATCCATGTAGGGTTGCAGTACTGATTATTATTATTATTATTATTATTATTATTATTATTATTATTATTATTATTATTACTACTACTACTATTAGAATTGTAATACAGCTAAGTTTATTAGCAAGTTTTCTGATTTCAGTAGCACAAAACATATTAGGTCTATTATAGAATTACAGAGCATTTACATTAATAGCTTTCGTGACTTTAAATTTTGCATCCAGAGTCACTTAAAATTAATAACGAAACTAAGCCACTGTTTCATTCTCGAAAATTATACTTTATCAGCCTATGTCAAAGATCATTTGGTTGAGGAACACGTAAGAACTATGTGGCTTTCCTCTACAGAATTTGGGAAATAGCACATTGATACCTAGTTGTAATATTTTTCCTAACCCAATAAGTTTCACAGTCTTTTTCTATGATTAACTGTAGGTTACACTCAGCTTCCTCAGAATCACACAAGATTCTCATCCTCAAAACTTTCGGAAGATGTGGAAAGATCTTGTAGTAGGGGAGACTGTTGTACCTTTAAACACTTATGAAATTATATATATATTTTTTTAATTTTGGAAAATGATATTTTTAAAATTAAAAATGCTTTGAATGATTATTGAAGATTCCTTTACAACTTTCTGTATATATTTTCTTGTTGCACACACCTATTAAGGATAGAAAAAATAAAATGTAATATGTTCAGAGGTAGAACAGATTCATGTACCTTAGATCATACCCTCTTGTAAGTTGGAACACATGGAATATAGGTGGGAATATAGTTGTAAGAACTGAAAATCATGTATTTGCAATCATAAACCATTGCAAGTTTCTCTGATTTAGATTTTATTTCCTGGAGGAACAAGAATTGCTTCAACAGCTTTCTGGATCAACTGGGGGCCTCTTAATTCCAGACTTACTTCGTGACGTGATCGTAAAATAAAAGAAAGACAGATGCCAATAATAATATGTTCCATGATACAAGATGTTTTGTGTTCAAAGGTACAAGACGGTGCACGTTTAAATAAATATGGCTCTCAAAACTAGAGATTCGAATAAATGATGGAAATTAAAATATGTTATTACTCACCAGATGATACGGAACACATTGTACTTGATGGATGGTAACAAATACAATCTGGTTTTATGTTAGAACTTTATTTACTTTTGATACCACTAACGATTCTTTTGTTCACAGAACTCACACTTTGCAATAAATCAAACCGAAACTACGGCCAGAGATAATTAGCGGCTTTCTCTACAGTCTATTTCAGTTTGAAGTCTCTAGGTAGTAGCAAAAAAAAAAAAAATGTTCTAATGTACGCTATGCTAAAAGTACAACAGTCTCCCCTATGTATTTTTCTGTTCTGCTAGCTCTAACAGTTTCTTCGTAAGATTCACTATGAGTTACATCCAGCTTCCTCAGGGGCAAATACGAACAGTGCATATTTCATAATATGACAATGTATTTTAAATTTCTTAAAACAATTAATACAAATTCCAATGTGACCAACTTTTTTATAATCATTATTATTATCGTCGCCCAAAAACACTCTACATCTACGCTTGTGGACTGTCACAAATAGCAAAGACTCTTAAGTTATTAAATTATTGCATTGTTTCTTTGGGTATTATTTTCAAATGAAACCCTTGGAATAAGCATATTCAACTAGATTTGCCTATAATGTTTCTGTTTGTGTACAATATAAGTCTGATTCAGTAATATTGTTGGTTGTTACAGAAAATAGTATAATTTTATTGTCATATTCAGTTTTGATAAAATGCAGTTATAAAATGATCTAGAGAATCTAAGTCTACATGGACTTAATTTATTTGAGATAACTGTCTGAACATCCTATAACATTAATAAGAAATTCATAATTTACAATAATGGTGGTTAGATATTTAACTTTGCTGTTAATAACTGAAATGAATTTAGTTTTATTTAGACATTTCGTTCATATTAGATGATGGAACAACTTCATATTACTGGCGCTGTGAAACCTGGGAAGCAATCTATATCACTGATCTTATACTCAATTCCTTTGCTCACCAAATTTCGCGAAACAGCGTGGTACGGAATGAAATTAGCTGTAGAATATTGTTTGCTCGTGCTCTGTGATATTCACGGTGCCATCGCATGGTAGAATGATCAGCGTAAGGTTGATATTTCCGCAGCGTGCACGTTGATTTGCCATACGATGAGAGCAAGCCGGAGAGCGTACAGCATATGACATACGATGATTCGGTGGCAGTGGCGGGATATGCGAAGAGAAGATTGTGTGGTGTACAGTAGATTACGGCAAGCTAAGACTTGAACTAGGGAAGTGCGATATTCTGTGCCGTCATGATGCAGATGATATTATGAAACTCCAACCAACCCAACTCGCATCCTCGGCGTCCGTCCTCCAGTCATCTTGTTTAGGTCTGTATCTCTCAGTAACGACTTTGATCTTATACCCGGACTGCTTGAGCCGAAATGATGCAAGGAAGCCACGGCTCGTTTACTGTATTGGATAAGGAAGAGATAGGAGACGACGTAGTTCAGTGCTCTGCCTGCTTCCCAAGATATGTAAGTTTAAATGTTCCAGAATTCAGTTTATATCTTTTACAATTTTGGGAATTATCAAAATAATCCCTTTAGCTTCATTTCTTTTTAACATCAGCAACGCTTTTGTGAAAATAAATTGAAAGGATTTTTATTTTACTGTAAATACAATCCATCAAAATAGTATTGCTTTCTCTTCACAACGAAAAAAAAAATAGAGAGATAACGTTTTAAAAATGCTAAGATATTTTTTTTTTTCACTGAATTTACTTTACTACAACAACGTACACAAGAACGTTTTGAAATACTCTATGGCAGGTGAACTGACGTATTTCTAATGTATTCGTGGACAGCTAACTTATATCTGTACATAATAATAATAATAATAATAGAGAAAAGCGCACAATGTGCATAATACTTCAGTGTTCATTTTCGCTGTTGAAAAACTTTGTTAAGGATTCTAGACGGTTGGTGCAGTGTAGTGCATAGTATGTTCCACAGTCTTTCCCACACAATGAACACACGCATTCTGCACTTGTTCCATGAAAACTTTTGGTGCAACATGTCTTGGACTGAATAATTTCAAGGGAAAAATTGTTCCGGGGCCGGGTATCGATCCCGGGACCTCTTTTTGAACGTACCAGCGCTCTCCCAACTGAGCTACCCGGGAACTCCACCCGAGACCGTCTCAACTTTTCCCTTTATATCCTTTATATCCCTTTTTCCCTTTAGACCCACATCGAGTGCACACAAACTCTGTGTGACTGTCTGTTTGTGTGCACTCGATGTGGGTCTCTGGCGTTTCGTCAGCCCACGCGAGTTGTGTGGATATAAAGGGAAAAGTTGAGACGGTGTCGGGTGGAGTTTCCGGGTAGCTCAGTTGGGAGAGCGCTGGTACGTTCAACCAGAGGTCTCGGGATCGATACCCAGCCACGGAACAATTTTTCCGTTGAAATTATTCAAATCTGCTTTACAGGGAGCTTCACCTGAAAGACTAGATTTGCATGTCTTGTACTGTCCGCTACTCAGGAGAAGACGAGCGTTAAGAATGTGACCTTCTTGACTATCGCTGTTGATTATTATAAACATCGCTCAGATAACCATCCCAGTAGCCAGATTATTACTCGTGCAAGAAATATGAGTAACAAAGCGTATGGAAATTAAGCCTAAGTTGAACAGAAGGAGACTTAATTTTTCCGCTTACTGCAGTACAAATTTTGCACGTGCTGTCGTACGTTATCTGTTCACATCCCTTCCTCCTCAGTCCGCTCTCGTCTTCTCCTGAGTCACCGACAGTAGTGGAATCCGTGAACTGCAAACCGGGTTACTATGTGTCTTAGCTCAGCTCGTAGTTGGCTTCTTGTATCTCCACATAGCAACTGGGAAAAAAGGAGAAAATTGAAATGTTTTGGTTGTGGATTTGATCCCAGCTTGGGTTGATTACTTGATTGCGAATTTTCCAAAATGTTTCTCGACGCTAAAGAGGTTTTCGCGTAATTCTATGGCGAATTCTTGACATTTCTCTGAATACAATATCGCTATCACAAATTCTGTCGACAGTAAATAATATAATAGTGTTGGTACAGCGTTGTTGAATAACCGAATGAAAGAAAATAGCTAACATTTCATTAACTTATATTCTAGTAGACAAATCCTATATGTAATATACCGTCAACAGTCACCAAATGTCTAGTATAAAATATGTCCACATTGAATAAATGGCCATTATCTTAAATGTCACTCTCATGAAATGTCCAGTATCAAAAATGTCCACAGTCATTAAATGGCCATTATCAAATAGACTATGTCTGGAGTTATTACATGTACGGTGTCATGAATGTCCAGAACAAAATTTATCAACAGCAATCTCATTAGAGGTTTTGATTTTATCGATAAATCTAAGAGTGGAACACGAGCAGATTTATCTAGAGAAAATCAAAACTCGAGTGGGATTTAATTGACTATTACACGATTAGAAGAAAATATGTAAAGATTAGAAGTAACAAAGTACTCCAATACAATGAAATATTAATTGGCTTACGAAAATTCAACTGTCTTCAAATGTATTATTGTACCATTTCAACATTACGATAGAAGGCAGTAGTGTTTTATGATTATGTTTTCTTGTTATCAGTTGTGCCAATTATGGAATCTTCTTTGAACTCTGTGGACGGTTACTAGTCAAGAAGGCTTTGTTCATTCAGTTTCATTTTTATTAAAACATTTGCATTCCACTTCAATCATCCGGATCCAGTAATCAACGTCACTTGACAGATGATTTTCAATAAATCTTAGTATTAAACAATCTCTGATATACGTGATTATTCATAATATCATATAGCAGAAGCTATAACAAACATAACCTAAATAATATAAACAAGTGTTGGAAAAGTTTTAATTAAGGATGATGAAATAAACAAGAAACGTTTCAATTAACGATGATGAAATAAAAAATAAACATGAATAATTTTAAAAGAAAAATTGTTGAAATTACAATTTTCAAATTTGAATGTTTTAGTGGCTGGTGGTTCAGTTGATGTTATATAGGACGTTTGCATAAAAGATGTGAACTCGTTGATATACGTGGTGTATCCCTCAACTTATTCAGGGTTTCCGAATGGTGCTCTTCATATATGACCAGTGATCTTTATTAATTCTCGTTCTTGAATGCCAATGCGAGTCATATTTGAAAGTCCTGTGCATCGACTGGAGTGGTTTGTAATTTTCTGTTTTTTGACGTCCAGACCAGTGCAGTTTGAAATGTTGGCAAACAAAGAAACAAATGCTAGGGTAGTGATAATAAACAAATGCTAGGGACGCGATAAAATTAAACAAATGCTAGGGACGCGATAAAATTGTGCGATAAGCAGCTATGATTGGTTGAAAGACGTCCTTTCGTACCGTTTTATTGGTCAAAAGTAGTGTGACGTAGTAAAAGTGTAATAGTCAAATTTAAATTATTTTTAAACAATAAAATGTGAGCTAACGTAACAATATTCTGAACCGGTATACTCATTCTATTTTCTAAATTTCTTCTGCACTGGAGTTAGCATGCAGCTTCATATAATATGAAAGTGCCCGCAAATATTGTTTGACATTAGGCCCTACAATTGCCATTATATTAACTATTACACTTTTACTATGATACTACTTTTGACAATATAACGGAACGAAAGGACGTGTTTCAAATAATCATGGCTGTTTATCGCTTTAATTTTATCATATCCCTAGCACTTGTTTTTACCACTTCCCTAGCATTTGTTTATTCGATACCAACATTTCAAACTACAAATTCTTAACGGTGCTATAAAACATGCTTTGCGATCGTCATTTATTTACCACACAGATAATCAACTGAAAGTGACTGCTCCGTTAAAACGTTTTGGTGAAGCTAACATTAGTGAAATAGAAGTAGTTAGTAAGTCAATTAATAATTTATTGTATTAGAGTACTTTATTTCTTATAATCTTTATATACTTTCTTCTAATCATGTATTAGTCAATTAAATCCCACTCGAGTTTTGATTTTCTCTAGACAAATCTGCTCGTGTTCCACTCGCAGATATATCGATATCATCAAAACCTCTATGTCTCATTTTGTTCTTGTATCATATTTCTATAAATCTCTAAATAGGCTCACTGACATGATAAAACACTATTTGAAATCTCAAAGTGGAGTCCTTCCACTACATTATTGGTCAACATTATTGTAACTTTTTTTACTTGGTTATTTAACGGTGCTGTATCAACTACTGGGTTATTTAGCGTCGATGGAATTGGAGATAACGAGATAGTATTTGACGAAATGAGGCTCTCCAAACAGAATGTTGAATAATCGTCTTTGTACATAACACATCTTGGACAATTTTACTTCTGAACATTTCTGTATATTGGGCATGTTGACTTGTGAACATTTCTATATATTCAACATTATGATTTGTGAACATTTCTGCATATTGGACATTTTGACTAGTGGCCTTATTTTATTGGACGATTTAGTTGTGGACATTATACAACTGAAAATTAATTTGAAAAACGTTTTCTTACTACATGGTTTTTAAATATTGCTTGGTATGTTGGTTTTGTTTTTGTTTTCTAGATTTAAAGTTATAAATTTCTTATTTGCGCGTATATTCGTTAATATCTTAGCCTTGTTGATAAATGAACTACAATATAATTATATTTAATTTTAAGTTTAGTTTCATTAATTTAAACGCTTTGTGACTGTAGCCTGTATATATTTTCTTATGATTTAATTTACCTTTATAGTTTGATTTTTTCTGCCATTATATTATGTATGTCTGGTGGTGTGGAAGAGAAGGTTCATAGCCTTAACTGCACCAGAAGATGTAAATAAATAAATAAATAAATAAATAAATAATGTATATGCATATGTATTTGTCAATATGTAAATACAAAATTAATGAATAAGTGATTAATTGAATGAATAAATAAATAAATGCATAAATGGAGAGAGAGAATCCACTTAGATAGCTGCCCCAACTAGTAAATCAGAATGATCGGCCTCCTAATCATTTCATGTCGAACAATCGTAAGACCAAGAAGCTAATTTTATTATTAATTTGAAATGCTTTATATTGGCAGTGTGCACGCTCTCTGACCTTTAATTTATAATTTAAAAATTGACAAAAATTAAATTTAAATAAAACCGTATAAGACATGTCTAACAGTTTCAGAGAGTTCTTCAATACGGAGTCAGCTATGGCCTGGATAATAGCAACAAGCGTTTTAATTTTGGTCAGAAAGTCAAAGGTCTCCTTGATAATTGCTCATTTGGCTCCAAACATTAATCCAATACACTCCCAGTTGGAGATATTGTAATTAATCGCATGATCATTACAACATAATTAATATAAACATATTTTCTCTTCAGATTCTAATAGACAGATAAATAAAGATAAAAAATGAATAAGTAAATAAATAGATAAATAAATAAGTAAATAAATAAATAAATAAAATATTATATATAAACAATTTGTTTAGTAAATCTTGATTTGGCTTCCAATTTTGCTGAAATTTGTGGGGTTCATTTTTCCTTACAGACTGCTATTGTAGATATACTTCTGAAATAGTTAAATACAACAAACAACTTATTTCACGTTTTCTCTATTACTTTGTTTCTTCTTGCAAGAGAAACAAGAGTAATGTTCAGAATAATGATTGACTGCTTGCTCATTTAAGATGTGTACATGTGTGTGTGTGTGCCTATGTACACACATACAGTATTTTCATACCTACTCATGTTAAGTTCCACTTCCACATTCATGGCAAGAAGTAATATCAAAATGTAATTGTTTAATTTAGCTCAACCTCCTTAATAATTGAAGCTTTGTGCAATTTAAAAGTGGACAATTCCAATGGAGGACAAATTTGATATGTAGCCTACGTGTTAATCATTAAAATAATTATGTTTTGTTCATTAGGAATTGATATTTTTTTGTACTTGTGGACGAAAGCAAATTAATTTCATAACTGAGTTTAGTTTCAAATTATTAATATGATTTGGAAGAAGGTATGAACTTAGAGAAGATGAAGATTGTCATATTCTGGCGGAAGTCACTTTTCACAAATGATAGGCGAAAAATACAGGGACATAATTTTATTTTTACTAACATTTCTAATATTGCCTTGGTTATACCTTTGGATTAACGGTTGAGAACCGGAAATACCGTTTGCTACCCCCTTCCACGCCTTGAGTTCGATGAGACTGGCGTAAAATACGAAAAAATCACTTTACTAGGTATAGGAGGGAAGAAAACTAGTTCATCCGTTTAAGTAAACTATGAAATATCGCGATTTTGAGTTTGATCATTTCCATTAGGTTTTTGTTGAATAAAAATACATTACTTTATTAACAATAAGTGTTTTTACTCACGAAATGAGTTATCCATTCGGATGTATTCATTATGCAGTGTATATTATACTGTCTACAGCTCATTAGCGTACAATATAGAGAATGAAGTTAAATTGAAAAATAATCATAATATGGATATTTAAACACATTTTTGAAAATCGCGGCTGTTAATTTCGATACAGGCTTCAGGTATTTTGTACATATTATCGCATTATAGACTATTGTACTTAAATCCAGTTACCAGCTTCGTCCTTCGTACTAGTAACTCATGTTGAAATAATTGTGTACCTTAAGTACTGTAAATTCAATCTTCACTTCTGCCCGATCCGAAAAGATAAAATTACTCTATTGTCCGTCCAAGTGGTTTTGTCATAGGTTCGTAGAAAGGTGGGAATCACGTGATAGTTAATTACTTAACGAGGCCCTTTTATTTAAGTTATTTTAAACAGTTGTATAATATTACGTAGACGTCCAATTCCTAAAAAAAAAATTAATGTCTTCATAAAAGAGCTAAGACAGCCCAGCCACTAGCCTTTACAGAGGGGCGAGGAGAAGCGGGTGGGAGAACCCGGGATGCGACGTAGGCAAACAGACGACAGTATCTGTGCGAAAATATGATTCAATATTGAAATCTCTTTCGTCACTGGAAAACGCGAACATATTTCTGGAACGTACTATACTCACTAACTCAGTAATGTTTACTATGGCCGTAAGGCGACTTTGCATACGCGGCCTTGGTTCTGTGTGGAGGACGGTTGGAAGTTTACTAGGAGATGGAGTGGGAGTGAAGTACATTAAAAAACACAGATACAATAAAAATTGAAGTAAAAATAAAATGATGTCCCTGTACAAACACAAATGTTAAAGGTAGTGTCCGTCATTACGAAACGGAATGACGTCAGGGCAAGCATTTGACTATGCGGGCGGCGTGGACAGGACAGCGAGCTATCAGTAGGTACTGTAGCGGTGGGGATGCAATTGCAGTTGTGATTTGTTTCGTTGCGGCTAGTGTGTTGAAGTCCAATACTGTTGTAGAAAAATAATAGCGGAAGCAGCTACAACCAGCACAGACAGACTATCAACAGCAACGGTTTTGCTGGTGTGGGAAGAACTATTTCCGTGTACTGATTATGTTGGAATGGCAAAGTGTTTAATTTGTTGTAAAGTGCTCCAGCAAGTAAAAAAAGTATAATTTACAACGCCATTATTCAGCATGCCATGCTAGTAATTACGACAGACATAAAGGAGAGGACCGATTATAACGTTTAGAACAATTAAAACATAATTTAAATGAAATATAAGTCAGATTTCTCAAGCTTCATGGGCATGCTTCCCGTATATTGTGAATGTTCGGATCAACATACATATGCAAACAGTTACATTCGCTAATGAAAATAAGTACAATTCACCACAGATGTAATTCACCTGATTACAATCTAACAAAGAATCGCCACTACCCAGATAATAGTGTATAATACCAGGCGCAATTATTATGCAAGAAAGGGGAAAAATCCTGTAAAATAACATTACAGGAGATCAGTAAATATTTTCACTAATGGTTAATTAATTCATTTGAATTTGTTTCATTTTAAGTACTACATAAATATCATTTAATGAAAGACGGAGTACAGTTCACTGTAACATAGTTCAATAGCATCAGTGGAGGGATGGCTTTCAGTTGTCACATTTTGTAACGCTTTCTATTATATATTTTGCAGTGAAGCACATGTGTGTAATTACTTTAACTAAAGTTAAGTTATATTATATTTTATAACTTAACAAAATAAAAGGAGAAAGTAGAAATGTATAATGTAGTGTTCAGATTTATTCAGCTTTTATTTCATCCCTAACTTATCAATCATTTTGTTTGATACACGTAACTACCAGTATTATACATTCACATTACTTTAAGTTTAATTTTGATCAATATGACAAAGAATTTCATAAAAAGGAGCTGCCACTGCAAACCTCCAAGAGACTTTTTCGTCAGAGCTCTGCCCGTCGAAGTGAAACAAGAGTGCAGCGGGCGGCAGGGAAGTCTGAGGTGACGTCACTGGGTATCACGTTGAAATGTTATGTTATGTTTTATATAAAAACGCTCGCAACTGCCGAGGTTAGGCCTATATCAGCGTCACTGGTGTGCTGGAATTTTGTCCCGCAGGAGTTCTTTTACATGCCAGTAAATCCACTGACATGAGCCTGTCGCATTTAAGCACACTTGAATGCCATCGACCTGGCCGGGATCGAACCCGCAATCTCGAGCATCGGCCAGCGCTATACCAACTGCGCCAACCTGGCCGACCCATCGCGTTGATGATCACTGGTTTAAGGGATGGAGTTAATACTTCCATATTATTATTTAACAACTCATAAGTGATACAGCTTATACTTCATATTGCTCTTGCACTATAAACTTTAAAACGTTGTGACAATTTACACTTAATTTGTAATAGGAGGGAATGGAATGAAACATAAGAAATTGTGTTATATTTCACTAGCAACATAAATGGATTAAACGGGAAGGAGATATCGTACATTATACTGTTGAATGAAATGGAACGATAACTACATTTATCGATTCACGAAATTGTGGTGTTCTGAAATTCACTAACATTGAAAATAAATGAAGTGATGAGAAAACTTACACGAAACCAGAAATTGAGTAACTGTACATGTAATTCATTAGCATTCGATGTAGCAATTATATTATATATATGAAATAACAACATTATTAATTTTATTGTTATATTTTACTAGTAACAGAAATGAGTTGAAGGTATAAAATAGGCTATATATTTTGCGATTATTTTATTTTATACTAGCATTATATGTAGACCTCTAATTGCTTCTTTATTTAGGATTATATTATTCACTACTTTTTCAAACTCTGAAAAATTAATAGACGGAATCTGAACGTTGCGAGTACTTTACGCTCATATATTCGAATTTCAAAGTGGCCTTTTGTCGGTTATTTGTGTGGTATCCAGTGGTATTACCTATAGTTCTCATAAAATTATCATTTAACTTTGCGTTCGTCTAAATGTAGGTTTATAAACATATTAAATTGTAACGGTAAAAAGGAAAGATAATAAAAAATTCACATAACTTTAATGTAAAAATATAAATGCCTTTTTCAGGAACACATTTAAAGATCTTATAAAGGAAATGAGTGAACTAATACCGCTATGCAGAGAAAGAGTCGTTAGTACCATACATTTCGATTTTATTTTATTCATCTTACAGAAATTAAACGCATTTGTCGTGTAAAATTATATTTGACAGGTATGTATATGAAGAGCAATGCGTTAAATAACAAGATACTTGCTAGAATTAGATGAAATTTGTAGCAGTATCAAATATTTTCGATTGTACAAATTGCGTCCTCTAGTACGAGAAATTGAAATCACTTGTAGGCAGGCATTCATTTCCGTAGAGGGATGAGGAAACATTCGAAGACTATGTCCGCTAGCTATGTCTACGCCCCCTTCCAAGACTCGTCCTCTATATCAAGTATAAATTGGGCACGGAGCTGGAAAGAGATGTGGAGGAGAAGAGGAAAGTTACAGGGGGTGGATCGAACGCGAGAGATAGCTAAGAGTTGAAAGGAAGGAAATGAAACTCATACTACGTGGATTGATAGGCTAAAAAAGTGATGGATAAATTTTAAATCAGGGTTCAACAGATGTATGATTTCTTGCAGCGAGAAATGCAGAAAATGACGTGACAGAATTCTTGACAATAAAATTTTATTATTGAAAAGTTCATTTTAATGATGTGATGATATTACAGAAAACGAATTTTTGTTAAACTATGTTTATATATAAATACAGAGTGTCCCAAATTGATGTGTTCACAGTTTGAAACAACATTTCTCAGCAACGAGATGAGACAGAAATACGATTTTTGCAGTTTTGTATTCCTTAAGCCCGTACATGTTCAAAATGACCCCCTTCCACTCACATTACACTCCCAACAATGACGTACAACAGAGCGACATACCAACTGTATAGTTGCTAATGGAATATCATTACAGGCATGTTCAATCTGAACTCTCAGTTCCTCCAGTGTTTGTGGTTTTATTGTGTACACTGTGTCCTTTAGAGCTCCCCATAGATAGAAATCTGGAGGAGTTAAGTCCGGAGATCGAGGCGAGAACTCCGCAGCACTCCCTCTTCGTCCTATGCATCTCTGATTGAGTGTGCTATCGAGAAAATTCCTCACATTGACATGAAAGTGAGCTGGAGCCCCGTCTTGTTGAAACTAAAAGCCATGTTCATTCTTAAGAGGTCATTATACGTGGAATCGTAGTTTCCAACATTTGCAGTTATTTCTCACCCGTAAGAGTCCTTTCGAAGATGTACTGCCCAATTATTCCTCTGGAAGACAGAACACACCATAGGCCCTACTGTTAGTCCTGGAAGATTGACTGCCTTTTCTAGAAAGATGTGTGGATTTTCGTTAGCCCAGTACACACAATTGTGCCGGTTAATTATGCCATTAAGTTTAAATGTGGCTTCATCTGACCAAACAATTAAGTCTTGAAAATCTTCCCTTTCATCACACATGTTCAAGAACCACTCACAAAATTCCAGTCGCTTATCTGTGTCGTCCTCATTTAGTACGTGCTTAAGTCTCGGAATGTAAGGCTTCCATTTTTGAGCTCGCAAAATTCGATGAACACTGGATTTGCTGATTCCAATCTCACGAGAACATTGCCTCTTTGAATTCTTTGAGGATTGTGCAAAAGCCTGCGTGACTGCATCAACATTCACGTTATCGGTGGAGCTTCTCTTTCTTCCGCACCGTCCTTTCAAACATTTTGCATCGTTCCGTCGACTTCAAACTTGTGGCGGATTCTGTGATAATTAACCTTGTTGGTGGCTGTGTTCCAAATTCAACACTCCAACGTCGTTGAACCTCAACAACATTCTCCACTTTCCAATAACATTTCACTATTCACTTAAGTTGATCGAACAATAATTGCACCGCCATGTTTGTTTATAAACAAATTATCATGTTTCTATACTTTCCACTGCCTTCTGAATCATAAATAGCAAAAATCGTATTTCTATCTCATTTCTTTGCTGTGAAATAGTATTTCAGAGAGTGTATACATCAATTTGGGACACTCTGTATATACAGAGTGTAAAAAACTTGTTTTGTTTAATGTAAATAAAATTTGAAATATCAAATCTACAAAATTTCCGAATATTTACATGATATGTAACGTCATTTTAAGATATAAAAGAATAAGTTGTACTTTCATGATAAGTATATGCGTAAGAATTTTGTAAATTAGCTTAAGTTGACATCCCATAGTAGTATTATTAATTTTAGTTGATTATGTTACAGGATTCAAAAATGAAGAGGTGGATTCCAAAACCAACTAAGTCAATTTTTTGGTGATTTTTAGCTATGCTGCTTAGTGTGTTCTCCTATACACGTTACACAATTCTAATAACAGAATATAAGTCAAATCCAAATAAGACATGTCGATTTTAAATGTCAAAATTGACGGTGTTTTCCAAATCCAACTAAGTCAACTGTTGTTTTATTCCAAAACCAAATACGTCGGTGCGCATGCGCACTGGCTATCGACACAGCTGACAACAGTGTTTGACGCGTTTTATTTCAGTCCTTCTATTGCAGTTGCATGTTGCAGTTCGCTACTAATATTCCTTATGTGCGTAACTTTAAAAAGTACGATTAGCTTTGAAAAAAGGAATGACGTTCTTAAGCTGATGAAATATACCCGAGGAAAATAGTAAATTTATGAACAAGCACTGAAAGAACTTGAAGGGGATAATGATAATACTGTTCGTATTACGAAGAAAAGCCATTTGTTCAAATGAAAATTAAAAAATTGTAAAATTTCATATTGAAACTAACAGGTACATATTAAGTTCAATTAGCGTAGTAATAAATAAGTTAGAATTCAGTTCCAGTGAAAATAGAACATTGAAATATTCAATCCAACAATCTTCAATTTTTGTAAATGTAAAGTGTAAAATCTACGTTACAACTAATGGTATGTAATAAGCTGAAGTATTTGTCATAATATGTAATTTTTTTTTCAGTTAACACAGCATTTGCAATTCAATTCTTTAATTGTAAAACGTTTTACAGTGTTTAGCAATAAATATGTGCAACATTTTATTGAGTTAACACAACATAATTGAATTAAGCAGTATAGGGAAATATTCTGATTTTTTTGCGAATCAAACTAAGTCATGACTTAGTGCAATTTTGAAAAAGCACGCTCCTATAAATTGTAAGATATAAGCGTAAATGCCTCAAATATTTCGTAATGTCATATCTATGTAATGACGGATGTGGTACAACATAAATTACTCAGACAATCACCTCCAAAATTATTACCGGTATTTCAGTTTTATTGCTCTCCTGAAGAAAGTAGTTTTTTTTTTTTTAGGTAGTTGGTTTTGAAATCCACCTCTTCAAATACGTTCATGTATCATAGACACTTTTCAATATGGAAGCTACATTCATCAATACACACTGGACAACTTTGGCACCTATGTTAGTAGCCATCATTGGCAACAGTTATTATGATACTGTGCATCAAGTAAATACTACTTCATAATACCAGTAAAATGTAGGATTTAATGATTTTACATTTATTTCGTTCAATAAAAAAGTGCATATAGGTTCCATCTTTAGTGTAAAATAGGTCTATCCTTCAGGTCAGGCAGCATACTATTTTATCACCTTTATAAAGTGTGTAAAAATTCAGAAATTTTCTAGATACCATATCTAAGTACATTGTGGGAAAATAGAAGTCTATTGCTATTAGCGAGGTAATAAATAGACTGACAAGTGAGGAACGAAATACAGGCTTCTAAGAAATACCCAAACTTTCATGTTTAGGTCTATTATTATTTTTTTTTGTTTTACTAATAATAATGATTTATTTCAGCTGGCAGAGTTGAGGCTGTGATTTCGATAAAGGTTATGTGTGTACAAGAGTTACTTTCGAACTGCTACAGCTATCCGTTCTACGGTTTATCTCGAGTGTTCTTGATACACACCAGATCGCTCTGCGGGATGCGTGTGGGCAGTTGCACTATTCAGTGCCGCATATAGGCTACTCAGCTTCCGCGAGCGGGCCCTAGCAAAATAAATACACTGTAGTTTACATTCTGTTTAAAAAAAGAGGTTGGATTGCGAACTCCTTCTCAGGCTGCAGTTAACATATCCTCTCAGCACCTTTGTATTACTATTTTCTTTCCAACTGCTTTGATTCTGCTTTGTAATTAGCTTTGCGTACAACTCAAGAAAATTCAGGACAGCAAAATTAAATCTAAAATGTTGTCTTTCTTCTGAAATACCTACGTAATGTGGAAGAGAGAAGTGGAAACGACTCTTTTGTTTCGCGGTATTTTTATTCTCAACTTTGTGGTCTTGTATTAAATACGTTTAAAGCCATCTGGTGTCAGTCCCATTCCTTCACATTACGATGTAAACGTGGAGGCAGCCCCTCCATTTGTATGGAAACACCAAGAGGTAGTCTAGAAGACTCATACCGTAAATACTAGACGCTGATTATAATCGGCCCGCTTGGAACGACATGCTGTAGACAGAGTTGTGTAAGAGTTGCGTCCTTTTAAATGCAAACGATTTCATTAACGAACACGCAGGGATTGTGCTTTAAAATAAAGAATGTAAGTGCTTTATTGAAGGTGGCTACCATACCCGACCATTACTGCGATGTCTAATAACGGTGCAGAGAATTTACAAAGCTTTCTATGGAAGTAACAATACAAAGAGCTGTTTTCCTTCTTCCACTGGAGCTTCAAAATGGTCTCCATTAGCGCGGGTAATCTATTCCGAGCTCTTTCTTCAGAGGATTTGACAGTTACCGTAACTAGATAGTCTTCTTTTCACGGATATAGAGGATCGTTATACAAACCTAGCGATAGAGCACGTCTAATACAGTCTACAGTTTAAAAATTCATTGTTCCAAAAATCATGGAACATTACTGCTTCTGGAAACGCTTTTCTAGAATGGTTATTGTAGATGTGCCGGAAGTTGAACATAAGTTTTACGTGAGTGTTGTTGGAAAATTTTCGAAATATTGCATTATATTCGTGAAAGAGTATAAGTCGGTAATAAAAAAAATTCTTTGAGCAAGCATAATAGCTAATTACGTAATTCAGGCGTTATGAAATTTTGTTGTACGCTCGTTCCAAGGCTGATCTTGGGTTTGTGTTCGAATCCCACATGGGATGACTGGATTTTTCCAAGTTTCCCCTCAACTATCAGTTAATTCGACTGTGAAATATATTACTCAACTTGACAAAAACATTTTCATTCTCCGATTTCATCGACGTTAAATAACCTCGCAGTTGAGGAAGCACTTAAATAATTGATTAAAATACAATTTATTGCTTAAATTTTGTGCCTCTTGATGTTCTTTTTGATTAATTTTTTGTTCGGGTTTGGTTGAAAATGAAATACTGTGGTTTATTTGAAATGGTGTGATCTCAAATTCTTCGATAATAAACGGACAAAATTGAAATAAATAAGCAAATAAATAAATAAATAGTATCAAGCCAAGAGAGAGATACATATGAAAACCAATTGAAAATAGAATGACAGAATCAGGAAAAGACAAAACAGTAAGGAATTATGAAAGAGTGTAGATATAAAGAAGGGGTTAGAAAAAATCAGAAACTGAAGAAGGGAGAAAAGATTTTATAAAAACAGACTAACCAACCGAAAAGCAAATGAAGAAAAATTGTACAAAGGAGAGTAGGATATAAGATAAATTTAGCAAATGAAGATATAACGTAATAATCCAAGGTGTAACAAATAGTTTAAGAAATAAAGCAATAAATATAGAGAAAAGTAAGCATATAAGAAAACAAACGAAAAAGCCAAAATGTATATGGAAAGAAAAAAAATAGTATTAACCAGTAAATAACCACAAGAATGGATAGATATGTATTGGAACATAAATAGTAATGAAAAAGAAGAAAAGAATTAGAGTGCAGAAAGAAGTTAGAAGAAATTATGGTGTGAATAAAAGAATAATAATAATAATAATAATAATAATGATAATAATAATTAGAAATAAGCGGATCGAGGAAGCGTTACATAAAAAGAATGAGTACCTATATAAAGAAACAATAGAACGCAGAAGACTGAAAGGAGGAGAAAGAAGAAGAATATTAAAATACGAAAGAAAATGAAAATTGGCAGGGGATTCACAGAATCCCTATTATTGCGAAGAACGTCCAAGTGGTGATAGTATAGTTCACTGAAAGAAGAGAATAAAGAAAACAAGAAATAAAGGCAGGAAGGAAAGATGTAGAAGGAAGGAATAGATTTATAATACAAAGTAGAAAATGAAGAAGAAAATGTACAGTGCGTGGCATAAGTCTCTCCGCAGCGAGAGCGATGCGCTAGCACACTGAGTTATAGTCAGTTACGTTGGCAACGAATTCCGCTGAACTTAGCGACATATATGCGCGTACTAAATTAAATTACATTAAGTTAGATTAAATTGAGCTTAATGACTTACCAATGTTGCAGGAGATGCTGGAACTGTCACGGAATTTAGTAATTAAATCTCCACAGTATCTCGATCAAGAAATACCGAATTTGGAAAACGTTCACGAAATTCATGTTTTACATTTTGAAAAAACGTTTCACCTTTACGGAAGAAATACTCCACTACAAACGCTCTTTCTTCAGTAGATAACACATTGACTTCAAACCCACAAAAACACAATCACTTCTTACAAGCATAATGTCCACACTCAGCTGTACGTACTTTGAATCCTATTCAGTTACTATCTGTTCTCGGTCAAGGCCCGCACCGCTGTTTCCTCGCCTTATCTTAGTGCTGCTAACTTAAGTGCTTGCACGCACCTCTGAGTTCACTGCAGAGAGACTTTTACCACTTAGTGTATTACATATTAAGAATTAACAAGCTAAATAGTTAAAAAGGAAATATTAACAAAAAATGTAGGAAAAATAAGGAGAACAGCGAACGAATTAAGAATATGAAATGGATAAAATGTGGTGAAGCATAGAGAAAGTAATACAAAGAATAGACTACAAAGTCAGATGTGAAGTCAGAATGAAGGAAAACAATTAGAAAAATCTTCAATTTAAGGAGAAATAATTGTAATTGCGAGAGTTAAACGTTTTCAATAGATTCCAATAGAGATCACGAGCGCTTTAAAACAAATAACGCTACTGTTTCCATATATCATCCTTTGAGTGAGCTGATTAATTTGCCAGGCAGTGGTTTTCCGTGTTTGCTAATATTAATATGATCGGTATGATTTTTATCATGTCACATATAAACACCAACAAATGGCTTTTGAAGCTCAGTGCAATCATTAATGTATAAACGTCTGAATAACTACACACAAACATCATTACGTAACTTAATATGTAAACTAGCGATGTGCAAATATTTACAAGTTATAACAACATCACATAAGTAAGAGCTATTGAACTTCATTTTGTGTTCGAAATGACACAGACTAAACAATTACAGACCTGGACTCTATGGAAGAAGAGCCACTGCAAACATTTAATACGTCATTACGAGAAGCAGACATATTTTAATATAATCCAAACTTGATATTACTGCTGGAGGAAAAAGTTTATTACTTAAATATGGAAATTAATGCTTGTTTCGGAGCCCGGCAGTGTGAATTGGTGTAGCTAATGGATGATGACAAGGTCGTTACCATGGTAACTGTAAATTTATTGCGTGAATTACTGCGCATTGCTGATGCGGAGATAATTTAAATTTGTTTACTTAATCTTCCATAACAGTCCACATGTTAACAGCTGAGTTCTGTGTCCCCCACACATGAGAAATACTCACGTTACCTTCTAAATACAGAAATGGGTCAGAAGTCACAATAAAGTATATTTTGATCATGCTTTAAGAATTTAAAAACGTAAATAACATTTCAAATTATTTTAGGTATTTTATTTTCAGCTTTCTCACGGTGCCCTTAGACAAAATATAGTACCACAACGTAAGAAATGTTCCTTTTAAGGGAACCAGGTAGTGATTAGAGGTCAAAAATCCGATTTTTTATTTTGTGTTTAAATAGTACAAAACTTGCTCTTTAAAATAATATTAATGATGTAGGGGTATTTCTGCAGATAAGCCCTTTAAATGGTCTCTTTAAATTTGGCGATGCATGTAATTCATACATCCTTCTTTTTTTAAACACAGTTTCCATAAGTTGACATTTTTCAAAGTTAAGTGCATTTTTCTCTGAAACTACTGAATCAATTACATATAAATTTTACAGTGTTTTCTGCAGCCTGTGTTCTACGTAGTAGACCTACGGGCTTAAGAATATCACACACATGACATGAGAAAAAAATATATGCAATGAAAAAAATTGCAGAAAATGTTAAACAAAGTTCAATATTTTTTCTGTTTCACTATAGGTGAAATATTTCACTAAATTTTGCTTTAGAATTTACAATACATATTACTAGATAACTTAAAAGATACAAGGTATATGAGTGAAAATAGTAGCAAGTACAGCTCATGCATTTTGTCAAGACTCTCGCGATGTACAGTACGGGAACAACGTTTCTATGTAGGGAGTAAAAGTAGAAGGGAAGGTCGGGCGTGTGTCTGCCGAGTTCAAGGCAAAAACTAACCCATTCCCCTATAATTCGTAAGTAGACTCATCCGATCTTGTGTGCAGCTCTGTAGGAAGAGTGGGGGAGTGTCTAGACAAAATGCATGAGCTGTAATGTGCACCTGAAGATTGAGGTACATTTAGCAACGTGGGAAAGCAGGTTATCAGTTAGGACCTTTCTTTTGCACTTGGATACGAAACTAATTGTCTTTTTTAAGTAGGCTATTTTACGACGCTATATCAACATCTCAGATTATTTAGCGTCTGAATGATATGAAGGTGATAATGCCGTTGAAATGAGTCCTGGGTCCAGCACTGATAATTACCGAGCATTTGCACATATTTGGTTGAGGGAAAACCAAGGATAAAACCTCAACCATGTTACTTGCCCAGACCGGGATTCGAACCCAGGCCACGTGGTTTCACGGTCAGACGTGCTAACCATTACTCCACAGTTGTGGACTAATTAGTTGTCTTTGATACCACTGAATTCAGAATGATTTATTGTATAACATAGCAATTTTTATTCCACTCTGAGCACTAAACACCGAGAAATATTGAACTAAACTTTTGTACTAAAAATTTTTATTCGCACAGACATCACTACCCAATTACCTTAATAGTATGTTCGAATTATATTAATAACAAACAACTTTTTGTTCGAATTGAGTATATTAAAACAGTTATAACAATGTAAATGCAGATGGAACTAAATGCAATTTGTGGTGGTTAAAGAAAGTCATTAACCCTATAAATTGAAATAAGTCAAATATGAATGGGATATCGTAAAAAAAGAGATAAGAAATAAAATTAATAAAATTTCCTAGAGCCAAGTGATTACATATCGTTCAAGTAGTCTCATTATATTAAAAATATTATCCATATAATATTTGTTGGCCGTCGACACTGGTGTTCCAAATGCCATGCTAATCATTGGCTCTGATATTGTGAATTTAAGGGGAGGAAGTTCATCATTAGAATTGCACAAATTAAATGTAATTTAAAATTTTATATCTCAGTATTTTCAGCCTTGGGAAAATAAAATTTGGCATATTTCCAATTTATTCGCTTTGCTTTAATCTGTATGTTTAATATTTTTAAATGGAAGTTAATTTACAGCAATTAATTACAAAATTCTGGATGAAAATTGTGTAATCATCATGCATTTCTCTGTAATATTCTACGAATATATAAGATATTTAAATAATTGTTAATTTAATGTCAAAAGTATATAATTTTTAATTAGATATCTCCAAAAATATATCTTCTTTTTAATTTGGTAAACAATGCATTCTTACTATATTATTTTCGTGGAACATTATGTTAAAAATTAATAAAAATCAAGAAAAAAATGTGTTGTATTATGTTCTTAATGTTGTAAAAGCACACAGTCATGTAAAATTTCTTTAAAATATCCCAAATACGTTTTGAAATATTAAGGAAAACAATACAAATTTGATATCTTGCAAAAAAAAAAAAAAAAAAAAAAAAAAACGTAACTTCTAAGGGACAGATGAATTGATATGCGTACTTATTAAAGGGCATATCACGGACACTAATATCATATATATATAACAAATTGTTTGACCAGAAAAGTAGAAGTGTGTATTCTATAAAGAAAATAAATAGAGAAATATTATTAGTTGACTCATAAAGGTGTGTCTTTTCGATAAACAAATTGTTTGATCAAAAAATAGAGGAGTGCATTTTATAAAGAAGAGAAATATTATTACTTGACTCATAAAGTTGTGTCTTTTCGATAAACACGGCTTACAGTGAGTAATTTTAAACGGCAATAAAATTCTTTGCGTGGCTTTCTCCGGAAGGGATGTAAAGCTATCCATTGCAATTGTTATTTCCATCAGAGGAAGAGACAGTTTTATCTCTCTTCAAAGAATATGGTAGAATAAATAGAGGAGGAAAAAATAAATAAAGAGGAGAATAGATTATTTAAAGATTATGTAATTAGTAGAGTCCTGTGTTTGATTACCTAAAGTCTTCAAGCAATCCGCAGCAGTGTAGGTATGTATGTAGTATAGCTTGACGTTACCCAGCGCTACTTAGTCTAAACTTATAGGATGACTTGTTCAAATACCACCGTATCCAATAGTTGCAAAATTTTGGGTAGATTTTATTTCATTAACAAATAAATAATATTAAAAATGAGATTTTGAAGTTAACATATTTTATTTTATTCAAATACATTTACTGTGAATGTTTACGTCATACTATATTTGTAATGATTTAAACGTGAGCTAATTACGGAATCGTTCAAAGTGTCTCAGCAACATGATGGTTCAATTTGGTTCCACATTGTTTCACTGAACTAATTTTTGTAATTGCATGACAAGAGATATTAACGGTTTTAGTTAAGAGATTTAAACAATTTTTTAGGAATTTTTGTAGTAGAGATTGAAAGGGGAAGAATATGATTTCAGAATTTAATACAGAACTGATTTTACTCCAACATATATAATTTAGTTCTCTAATATTCCCTAAAAGTGACAGTAACTAGAATAAGGTTAACGAACTGAAACGTTCTGCTGTGGATAGTCATCTGTGAAGTGTGAAAAAGACAGAGAAAGTATTGTTCTTCGAACCTGTTGCTTGAAGTAACTTGAAGTAACAGTAATTCCCCAGTTGTGAGCGTGAATACGAATAGCTGAATATTAAAAGCTTAAATAGCATGTTGTAAGGAGGCTTTGAACTGTTAACACAGCAGAATTCTAAAATAATACCGACTGTTGCTTTACCACGAATTGCTGCTTCTTTACGTATTATGTACCTACCATAAAGTAGCGACACACCACAGGTAGGTCTACTCACTTTTCATTGTGTATATTGCACAATTTGGTACGTATGCTTTTAAAATTATTGTATATTTCTAAAGTGTGAAAAGTTATTCATTGTAGCTATTGCAGAATAATATTAAAATCTGAATGTCTCTGAAAATAATATTCTTAAAAGACGAGTTGTCATCTATCTTTTCGTGCGTCTAACCTAATCCATACGAGGCTTCCTCGGAACATTTGGGTGCGAAAGAGAGAATGGTGTGTGGAAAGCAACGCCAAGCTGCTGCATTTATCTTTTCCAAGAGAAACAGCAAGTATGACATGATGAGAATGATCAGGAAGAGAAAAATAAATTAGTTGGATCACTGGCTAAGAAGAAACTGCCTTCTGAAGGATGCACTGGAAGGAATTATTTCGACAGGTCAGTTAAAAAAGGAGACGACTAAAAATTTCAAGTTTTGAGGAAACTGCATTTTGAAGTTTTATGGTGCGAGAAATCCATGGATAATTAAAATTACTCCAAATTATGTTAACATTGTTTCATATACAGGATGTCCCAATTATCTTATGCACCTATTATAACTTTTTTGTTTGGATAGGTATTGGAATTTTTGTTTTTGAGAGTTATGTTAGAACGAGGAGCTAATATGTGTGTAGAGATTTTGTGCATATAACTACATTATGGTATAAGATACACGTGACGTCATCAATTTTTCAAATAGCACTACATACTTTAATCATGTGACATTAATTACAAACATTAAGATGAGTTCAAAAATGTATCACAATGTCACCTTCCCAATCAATAACAACAACAAAATTCAAAATGAATGCCATCAGAATGTGCCGTTTGTTGTGCCCCATTCATCTTGTGCATTAACTTACACAAAACGAAAGACGACTAATATCCGTACACGTCGTGTGTTGTGTGTTTACTGTCTTAACATGTAAACAAACCACAACTGTCGACCCCACAATCTACGTACAGAGGCCTGCACGTTCTCCGGATCTGTCGCCACTCGACTACTTCCTGTGAGGAACTGTAAAGGACAGTGTGTACCAGAACATTCTGACAACACCAGACGACATGCAGCAATGCATTCGACTGGCGTGTGTGTCCATCAGCCAGCAACATGCCGGGCAGTCACACGTATTTTCGGGGAACGCCTTCGAATGTGCATTAATGAGAATGGTCACCATTTAGAACATATTCTGTGACTCTAAAAGCATGACAATATCATATTTGGAGTACATTTTTGTTTCGTTTTATTGTTATTGATTAGGAAGGTTAAATTGTGATACATTTTTGAACTCGTCTTAATGTGTGTAACAGAGTGCTGCATTGGAGTTAAATCGCTCGCTTGAACTCGGTCGAATGTCGAGTGATATACGATCGGTTGTGATACGCTCGTAATAAATAGAAGCACAGTACAAGGTCATCACCGACATGTCTTATCTTGTATGGAAGGCGACAGATAAGATACATATATGTTTTGGTCACACGGTAAAAATAAGGCTTTATTTTCTGCGTTTATGACAAACGTTTAATAGAACAGTCTAATGGAACGTACCAAAACAGTAACATGAAGTTATAAATAAAATAGTATGAAAAACTTCGATATACAGTTATTATTGCTAATTAATAATTATTCAATATTTGATTTACCACATATATTATAATATGATAGGTCCATACATAGTGTTCCGCCTATATACTGCGACAATGTAGAAACGTTTTACAAAATACTATTGATATAGCAGTAGATTAATAACAATATTAGTACAGAGATAACGTCACAGAAAATATAATGAAACGAATAATCATGCTGCACAGCTGTTACAGACGCAAAGATTGATACACTAAGTATCACAAGTAAGAATTTGTCCCACACATCATTCTTCATACCTTCTTTAGGGCTTAACTTGTATACCTTGTTGAGTAGTTTCAACTTCACTACATCTTTTAGCTAGCTCTCCATTTTTGACAGTGTACTTCTTGCCAGTAACAAGAACGAATGCCTAACGCTCGGCTTATACCGTTCAAGGATTTATCGCTCGCGACAATTTTACCCATCATGCATGTACGCTACCTATCGGATTATGCTATGAACTACTTGGCGCTCGAGCAAAAACGTCCGATGCAGACCTCTGCTGTGTAATCAATGTGACATGATTAAAGTATCTAGTGCTATTTAAAAAATTGATGACGTATGTGTATCTTGTACCATAGTGTAGTTACATGCACCAAATCCCCACTCTCATGTTAGCCCCTCGTTCTGACATAACTCTCAAAAATAAAAATTCCAATACCTATCCAAATAAAAAAGTTATAATAGGTGCACAAGATAAATTCCAATTAGTTCCAAAACTTTAAGTTTTGAGTTGTTTCTATTTTGAAATGTTCCGTCCATTTATAGTTACGGGGACTGGTCTAGTATCACCTTTCCATACATGTAATTTGCGTGCCTACCAGTTCCCGTTATTTATCGTCTTATCAACATACCAAGAATAAATGTCCGATCTTACTAGCATTCATGCGACTCGCTTCATGTATGTTAATAAGCTGACAGACTAAGAGTTAATGTCACAAGAGCACGCAAGTGTCGTCAGTCGATTAGAATGGTGATAATGGTGAGACGTTTAATTGCAAGCTAATAGCGGAGGTTCTGCTTCATTAGTTTGCTTTTAATTCCGAACCTCGTAGGGTCGGAATGAGATGTAGTCTGCTCGAAGTTGCGAACTTCCTCACAACTTGGGAGAGTTGCAGGCATTCCTCCGGACACCATCATGCAAACCCATCACCTTAATGAGAGCAATTCGCAAATACACTTTGACTTGCACTAACAACGAAATACGCAACACTGAAGGCAGCTAATTCTGATTAAAACGACACCATCGACCACAGAGATGTGACTTGCTAACACTGTGCTTACTTTCTACTTCCTCCCTCTCGTGTTATCTTACCCTGTTTAAATTATACACTGGTGTACGTCCTTTTGTTTATTTGTGCTCCTTCTACAGTCTTTGTTGAACTAAGGCTTCCATGATATTTCTTTATCCTTGTCTACTTTAGGATACAGACCTCTAATTTCGACATATAATTTACAAGATGTAGAGAATAATATCTGGACATACTTCTTGGAAGTGATAAATGGAATCGAAACAAACATAATTCATTAAGTAACCATGGATCATACGTGCTTCCTTAAAATACTAGAGCCACCGGCGTAGCTCATTCGGCTAAGGCGCTTACCTGCCGATCCGGAGTTGTGCTCGGGCACGGGTTCGATTCCCGCTTGGGCTGATTACCTGGTTGGGTTGTTTCAGAGGTTTTCCCCAACCATAAGGCAAATGCCAGGTAATGTATGGCCTCATCTCGCCAAATATCATCTCGCTATCACCAATCCCATCGACGCTAAATAACCTCGTAGTTGACACAGCGTCGTTAAATGACCAAGTAAAAAAAAAAAAGATACTGGAGAAAGTAATTGTGAGTGAGAGTATATTTAATGATAATATACACGGAAGCAGAACTAATAAAGTTTTCTTCTATTTATAGAACCTATGTTAGGAGAAATGTTAAAAATCAAAATTATCAGCTCAGTTGCGAAGCTGTAAATAATGCTAAATGTAATATCTAGATCCCAATATTTGGTCACATTGAAGTACAAGTTCAGTGAACACATACCTAAGCTCTACAGAGATTTGTGCAATGAACGACGCGGCAAGGACCCAACTACAGATACTACTGGACATGTATAAATTTATACAGCCAGCTTATGAATGAAGTTAATAACTTCATCTGCAAAACATTGTTTTAGGAGGTGGTTATTGTTTTTTTAAGAAAAAATATACACGATTGCTTAGAAATTTAAAAACTGCACAGACTTAGACTATGTAGTAAATTATAATCGTAATAAACAATATATTGCTGGATATTCACAACAATAAAAACCTCCCTTCAAGCATAAAAAACAACATACATTAAGACTGTAACATTCAGCAACTATTTAAATCCATTAAACATACAAAGAACGACTGTGTACATTTTAAAATTTTCTTTCTCCTTTTTTCGGATAAGCAATGTTTGTACCTCTGAAAAATTCTTCCGTTTTTAAAAGTACTTACTGATGTATACACAACATGTGATGCATCGATATGTGTATTAATATGATCCTCGTTCACCGAAAAATGTAAACCTTACTAAATGTAATCGAGTCAGGTAATATGGGATGTGATGTGTGTTTATGATAGGCCTATGTTTGTATGTTTAAATTTCCTAAACATATTGGCGAAAAGAAAACAATTTCAATCAGACTAATAATCATTCCATTACAAATTGGCAAAAAACCAGTTTTAATCAGACTAATATAATCAGCATCTAACCATATTACCATCGATACTCTTTCACTAATATCTTCTGCGCTGACTATAACGAACGTGCCATGTGCGTAAGCTATCATCTATACCCCATAGCACAGCTAACCTCTTTTCCTCACACGGTGACCAAACGTTGGCTTTGGTAATATCTTACGCGTTCGAAAATTCAGACTTGTCCATTTATCAATGCTGCTGCTTCTATAAATTAAACATGATCAGTTTCGCCGCCTGTATCTGTGCCTATAAATAGAAATTCTATATAGTGATACAAAGCGACGGAGACTAGGATACCGAATGCCATAAGTGATAGCGCGTATATTACAGGGTATTTTCAAAGTTAACAGATGTTTTTCCTGCAGTTTTACATAAAATTAAAGAATCCTTGTTAATGCAGTTGTAGTTATTATTGCACGTAGTTATAAATAACGCTGAAATCTCGTTTAGTGCAAGTGTTAAAAATCAGGGTGTTCATATCGATGAATACTTAAATGGTTGGTTACCGACTCCCTCCTACCCTTATAGATGTTTCCCGTGCCTCGCCCTGCTCCCGTTCGCTACAGATGATACTCAGTTCACATAAACAACGCATAGTATCGTTCTGTCGAGCTGTATAAGTCGAGAATAGTTAGAAGAATATTGTTATTTTATATTAATAGATTAGATTTCGAACAAAGTGAGCTATTCTGTTATTATTGTATTATTTACGTGATATTAATGTTATGCATGATTAAAAAAGTAAACTCATCTGTTATTAAATAATTGCAAACGGGAGTGTGTAACACAAGTTTATTTACCAGCTTTCAATACTTGTTTGTTTAGCTGGTCTGTTGTGCTACTATGCATTCCGTTACGTTTCAATCCAAGTTCAATCAACATCAAAATTACATTACGAACTTCCTAGCTGTCATTACAATAGAGATGAAAAATTTTCTTGATAACCATTATGGCTGGATTAAAACACAGGAGAAATTTTGGACCCAAAATATATAATACATTAATTAAAGCTTACCTTGAGCTAAGTACACTTAACACACATAGTTTTAAGAAACAAATCAGATTAATTATTTAATTGTTTAAGCTAATTGAGTTAAAAATTGATACTCTAATATTCATGTACTTTTATATTTTATATATGTATATAGACCCTGTTATTACATGCTGTATGTATTTTACCATTTATTAATGTGATTGTGCTCAATGAACTCTCTTAATTTTGTGATATATTTTGTATAACTGATCTGAACTGCGCCCGAGCACGAGCTTCTGCTCTTTCGGGCTGCAATGCCTAATGTAGCTCAAGTGTATAGTACTAAATAAATATTATTATTATTATTTTTATTATTATTATTATTATTATTATTATTATGTGTCACATACGAGATACCTGTTAGATTCACATAGCTGTTGTTCACCTGATAATACTAAGAAATACTGTATCATATTTCAGATTTGCTGCAGTAACGTCTTCTGACGTAGAACGAATATTTTCAGAGTAAAAATATTGTTTTTTCTTCTCAACATGAAAAGAGATTTTCTTTTTAAAAATAAAAATATTCGCTGTTATTTGTTATGAGACTAGAACCATAATTGTATACTTTGTATGTTACTTTTTTATACGAAATTTTTAATTTACAAGTTACAAGTTATTGTTTTTTTTTTACATTATTCGTTTACTGTTTTCTTGTTCTGAGCCCATGGACTACTGGAGCACAAGTTTGGTTATTACCAAGCTGTACGTGTTTGTCGTTTTTGGTCCATTGACATTGAGAGCAGCGTTACTACTTTTAATTCGGTACAGATATAGTTGAACCTCACACAATTTAATAGTTTCGGTACAGCTTATAACATTGAAATTCTTCTGGAAGAAAGCCGGATTGATCAAATGATAACCCCAATGTTAAATAATCACAGAAAATATTCAGTTTCTTCTCATCAAAAAAACATCTCGTTACCATCAATTCAACTGACGCTAGAAAATCACTCAGCTGGTATAACGTCGTTAAATATATTTAATGTTCTCTACCAGAATTTTGAAAAACTATTTAGTCTATGTCTGCATTCGGTATTACAAACAACATCGTAAACGTGAGCTTCATACAAAAACACCAACAATACTTAACGTCGAATGCACCACCAGCATTGCAAGGCCTCAGGAACGTACAACTTTTGCTTTGGACCCGGGCTTGCTTGAAACAAACATTTGCAAGAATAGCTAGAAGTTCTCTTAGTGGCAGTGTGTCTTGCTTTTGATCACCTAGGGAGAAGATCACAGACTTGAAGGAGTTTGCATTGTGTTCCACGGAGAGTAGATTGAAACATCGCAAATATATCGCTGTCTCATTCTTAAGAAAACGAGCTTCGTTTACCCGCAAAGATATTTCTTGTATACTCTAATACTTGAATCTCTTTCTCCTAGTCGCTAGGGAAGATACGCCAGATGCGATACACTTTACACTACAGTATATACAAATTGATGTGACTTATAAATCACAATTTAACTCTACCTGTGTGCATCACGAAATATATATTGTACTATTGTTGAATTATTGTTAGAATATTTGCACTCTCTTTGCCAATCGAAAGCACTCGATGTGTAAAGTAGAAAACAGAATGATTACTAGACAGCGGAAAAAAAGTCATTCGGATGTGAAGGTAACTACAACGCAAGTAGTTTGTCTCGTCAGAGGGTTGTTGTTTACTTAAGCACAGTAGGCATACTAGAGGCGCGTGCAGGTAAGAACGGTTTTCAAATCGATGATTCAGAAGGTGCATGATATTTTGTATACTTTTCTATAAACCCCTTAAAGTGACGATTGTCCAACGTTTTTAATGGAATATTGCAACTTTGATCATTGAATACAAATCCTGGAAAAAGCCATATTTCATATTTGAGGCGGAATTTCAACTTGAACCCTTATTTTGTTCTAACATAGAGCAATATTTTTCATGTGTTTCTGTGTATTACATTGATGTTCTATCGATTTTTTTTGTTATCTCTTTTAATGCACACATAGGCCTACATAATCGACACTTCATTGTTTCACCAGTATCACTACTAAAAATGTCGACACCATATTCTTGTATTAAAGAATACACTCTATGTTCTTTAACATCTGTCTTCGACTTTATAATCACTTCACCGAACACAAATGAATAATATGCTTATGTATTCGATGTTCTCTGTTCATGTACGGACGAGGACTGACTGAGAACGCAGAGTGGCAGTTGTTTTCGGTGTTCGTGTGGTGCTCTCTGCGGACGGTACCGTGTTGTAGCTACCTATTTGTAGCTACCTCGTGCCATAATCTATGCGTACAGTACTTGTAAACCGTAAACAAGACTTTTATTTTACTTTTTTCCGCTGCCTAATGATTACAATTGCTGTACAGACGTACCGAAGGAGGAAAAATTAAGAATTACGGAGAGCCACGTCAAGCATTTGTTTTTTTCAAAAGAAAATCAAAACAAAAACGAAAAAAATCTCATCAAACCAGATTTTTATCTGTTTTTTGGAAGCTGCTTTATACCTCAGGAATCGCGTTGGCAGCTAATATCCTTTATTAACATTTTACTTACCGTATCTATCAGTATATGAATTGAAAATGTTCTCTTGTATAACGATGCTTCCTAATTTCGTTATTCATACTTCGTAATATTTTGTTACTCGTAATTAGCGATGCACAAATTAACAAAGTTAACAAGCAACTGACGTTCATAGGCTCAAAAGTCATGATATGAGTGAATATCGAAAAGAAATTATAAATACGGCCACCTTAAACCTTCAGCGTTCGCGGCTAAAAATTTGTAACAGTAGTACTAGCACGTATTACATTTGAAGACCACAGAGGAAAAACTTGATAAGTCACGTTTTACTGTTTTTACAGGTGAGCAAGTTGAAAGTTCCGAAACCCATTATATTGTGTTGTCTTTGGCTTATTCTTCAAATTTCTTTGGACCTATAAGGTTCTTATTCTCTACAGTTACATTACACAAGTCTACACTACGTGAGCTATTACATGACATCTAAAACAGAAAATCGATAATTTTGAACTTTTCCCTGTGGTCTTCATTTGTAATCTATCTCTATTTTTTAATGAAGAATTTTTCATATAATATGTGAATATGTAATTTTGCAAGATATATAAAATTGTAACATTACTTTACTGATTATGTTAAACTGTTTGTGATATAACAGTGTAACTATATTTGAACTTTAATATTTAAATCAGTGGTGTCAATAAACAGTAATGAATGGTATTATAATACAAACTATGTAATTAAAAACTCTGCTCTTATTGTTGTTATTATATAGGCTTAACTGTTAGTTGCTATAAACTACACCCCAGAGCTATTATCTCCTACTCTTAAAAAAATCTTTAGTCATCATCATCAATATTTATTTTTTTAATTTTTTTCTCATATTTATGTAATTTATTTATTTAAATTTAAATATACAGAATAAAGAATATAATTACAAAACAAACAAGAGAAATAGAAATAAAATAATACAAGCAATATAAAAAGAAGATACAGTAGTATTAACAAAATTTGAGACCGAATGGGCAGCGCTCGTGCTCGGTCGCAGTTCAGATACAATATTAAAATAAAAAATAATAATAATAAAAATAAATAAAATAAAATAGGAACCAAAATATAATTACAGCGGCAATGGAATTATATAATATAATATAATATAATATAATATAATATTAACACTAGAGAATAATAATATCGCACGTGAAAAGTAGGACTAATATATATTTCAAAATTATAGAATACAAATATAATGTAGGTTGATTAATTCATACACATATGCTATAAATTTATTTAATCAAATTGAAGATATTAACACGTTTCTAATTTTCTTGTTATATGTTAGTGGGTTACATGTTAGAAGTTCTGGGTGTAATTTAGTTAAAGCATTGTACAACCGAGGGCCAAAATTTATGCTATGCTTTAGACCAGCAGATGTGCTATCAGGGTTTAGGCCATTTGGCCTGTTCCGTCTCAGGTGAAAAGCTGGTCTCTCCATCAGTCCGGCTTTGTTTCTCCTGAGAATGACGAGTAAGTTAAACCTCCTCAGAATGGGTTACCTACCCATCGCTGAGAAAGTTCAGCGGTGGGAATGCCACCTTAAGACCTCCGAACCTGCCTGTTTTCTGTTTGGGTATTTCCCATAGCCAGGGGGATCCAGTTTGTGAGCGCTGGATACTCGCTCTCACCCTCTCCCGTGTGCTATAACCTTGAGGTTACATTGCCCAGGGATCACAAGGACGTGGGAGTAGGATTTGCTGGTAGAGCTGTCTGTTGGTTTGACAGATGGTTTAACACAGTATTTATAGAACACAAGCTACCTGGCATCAGTGGCTCCCCTGTGGCCATGCCAGCTTTGATCTTTAGTAAATTCCTGAAATTTAAGTCACTATTGCGTTCAAGTAGGCCTACATGACTGTTTCATATGAGAAGTCATTGTTCTGTATTTTAAAATATGTCTACGTAATCTTTTATATTCCAAGATAAAATAACCACTGTATATATAGAAAATAGGTGTAAAAATCTCTTATGAACAGCTTACTGAAATAAATCAAATTACAAGTAAGGAAATCGAAAATGTGGTCTTGTATTCTCGCGTTAACATTCGCACGGATTACAAATGTAATTCGCTCTAAAAATGTGTGTATATATATACACTGTATACACAGAAAAGAGTCATAATTACTTCCAGACACTCTAGACTAGGAGAGTTAAAGTGTAACAGGAAGGTACTGAAATTTTCACTCTATCAGCATTGAAAGCGGAGATGGAATGACGTAATAAACAGCAGTGGATTACAGAAATGTTTGCCACGCCTTTACTGGAGGGTTCAACATGTTCAGGAATTGAAGAATGTGGAAGAAAACTGTCCTACCACAAATTTTTCCATCCTGAATTTCAAGTAGTGTAGGCTATGTGAGGTTAAATCTTCATAAACTTTTGTAGAATCTGCCAGTAGAATACGATGTAAAGAATCTATACGATAATGGTTATCTCTTCACATTTTATATAAAATAGTACAACAAAAATGTTTTAATAATTGAACTTCATACAATAATAATGCAGTATTACTGAAATAAATTGCTTTAAATACAAAATATTATGCTTTGTTCAAATTGAGGTTTCCAATGTTTCAGTCAACATAAATTCAGACCTTTTAGTTCATGTGAAATTGTTTCATACAATGGAACATATTTTGTCACAAATTACTGTGCTTCGTTGTAATACAATTTGATGAATTCCAGCATTCATTTTAATTATTCAAATACACACAGCTATTATATTACTGCTACAATCAACGCTAATTTGAATGCTATTACTGGAAAAATACCTACGCTGTCAGCCACAATAAATGCGTACATTTGTATTTAAATTAATTTCATTCGTAGTAATTACATCATTAATAATTTCAAATGTGTTGAAATACAAAAGCTTACGTGTTCACTTGAAAATAATGTTTAGAGTAGTTATTCATGTTGAATTTAATTAAATAATACAATTCTTCTGATATATAATCGAATTTGGTATTGTAATTTTTACTGAAGTGTGTGTGAAATGGAAGAAAGTAGTTCATAAAATACAATAATTTAAATGTTGCTAAAACATTAACAGAATTAATTTAGAAGTGTTATTCTGTTCTAGAGTTTTTTGTAAATATGTTAGCCTATACTTAACAGCTGATATAATCATTCTTATTATGCTCTTTCGAAAGTAATGTTTAATGTTAAGTTGGATTTATCATAAATAACAATATTGTCCTAAGTGACACAGAATACAAAAAGAATAGTCCAAAATCTGGTCTGCAGTTTCGATTTCGATTAGTACGGTATGGAAAAATTGATATAAACTGTACAGTTATAATGAATGTAAAGGAAACTAAACATACGATATCATTGAAAAATACAAATAGCATTATAGATAACTTAAAAATGACAACATATTTTTATTTTATTTTAGTATGTTATTTTACGACGCTTTATCAACAGCTTCGGTTATTTAGCGTCTGAATGAGATGAAGGTGATGATGCCGGTGAAATGAGTCCGGGGTCCAACACCTTAAATTACCCAGCATTTGCTCATATTGGGTTGAGGGAAAACCCCGGAAAAAACCTCAACCAGGTAACTTGTCCCGACCGGGAATCGAACCCGGGCCACCTGCACAACATATTACTATTGTCTGTTATAAGTTTACCGGTAGCACGTATGCAAACTGATGTTTGAATATTTCTGTTGCAACCTGGTACGTAATCCGTAACAATATAATCTCTATATGAAACAGAGTTTTAAACCGTGAGTCTGCATATATACATGTGGCTGATATTAGTAGAATATGTTTTTTTTATCCAATGGCAGGGTCATTAACTTGTCATCATTCGCCTTGACTCTGCGAGCGGGCTCTTAGGTGTCCCTACTGCCGAGAAGCGTAGAGCAATTAGTTCATCAGAGACTATGCAGAGTGCACCACAGGCGGGGGTTCCAGATTATACTTCTATTATCTTTTCGCTGTAAGAAAAATCCTAATGTAAACAATAGCACGTGGCTGAAGTGTGGCTTCATTGGCCGTTGTTTGGCGCCATAGATTCTCAGTACGTGTTCCCGCTTACTGTTGTACATTCTGTTTCATGTTAAACATTTCCCGTTATTCGTCAAGTAGGCCTAACCTCACTACTATGCATTCGTTTGCTTAGGAAACTTTTACTTTATAATTACTGCAATTAAATTATTTTTAAGTCTTATGTCTTCACAATGGACAGTTGAGGATACAGAAGCCATACTTCTGTACTACGTGCTTACGTGAACAACTAGGAGTTCAAGTAACGCCAGCTTGTTACAAGAACAGACTACTTCGGTATTGCTGTTGGTATTCATCCGCGTTAATAGTACATAACAAAATATAAAAGTAGCTTTTCTTTTACATAGCGTTTTACAGATGAGTGAAGTTAAATGTTTCATCGTAATTAACAATTAGAATTCAATTTTTTATATTCAAATAATACAAAATTATGGTTTACAAATACGAACTATATTTTCCTGTGTCATGTGAGTGTTTCGACTGGGAGCCAATCACGGATATGACAGCAACGTGCTTATGTAAAATGTTTACATTAGGATTTTTCGTACAGCGAAAATAGTATAGTAAATGATGGAGAATTTTTGGAAAGTCAAAGAGGAACCGGAGTATCTGGAGAACATTCCTATGTTTTCTGGACAACGGGCTTGCATAACACAAATTACATATTCACTGGATGAAAAGATGACCAAAAGTAAAGTGAATAACTTTACAAAATACCATGAACTTCAGTCTGTGTACGCAGGTGATAAGGACATAAAGAGTTTGGGTCTTCTACTCTACGAATTCCTCCTTGTCATTGTGAGCTTAATCAGATTAATGTCATATAAAATTAGTGAAACCATAAATAGCAATAATCAATATCAGCAGTATCTACAAATAGCACATAATGACGTAAAAGGCTCTGCAAGAAGTAAGAATGTAGAGCAGGCCTGCAAATGGTTTGCGCTCTCCGAGTCGGCTCACAGCTTGATAGCGGAATGCAGATATTGGCTGTGTTCTATATAAGGGTGGACTAGGGTGGAAGGGGTGATCTCGTACAAAATGTACACCAAAGAGTGTTCTAGTACAAGTGATCATGAAATGAATTCCCGTTCAGTGTTTACAAAACTAACTTGGTCTATTATTAATTAATAAAGAAATATTTATTTTACAGAAATAATAGAAACTCTATAGCTACTTAAATATACAATATCATTTTTTTATATTTTTATTTATCAGTACATCAAAACGGAGTCTTATGCTGTTGGCTGCTGAAAGGAATAGTACTGATTGTAATGAAACATCAGATGTTCGATGTCTGCCTTTATTAAATTTGATAATAGAAAACAGTTGCTCACAAATGTAAATGTTGAGTCAAACATAGCAATCATTTTCACAGCCAGCTTGTGTAGTCGTGGATATTGTTGCTGAGATTTAGTCTTGTAAAACTCAACAAGACTGGTAGCATTATTCAAACGGTCTTTAGTCCTTAGGCCGCATTGGAGATCAATAAATTCAAGCTGTCAATCGTAGTATACTGTTTCAACTGGTCTTGAAGGAATTTATTATAACTTTAAACTTCTTTTCAATTAAGATAAGATCTTGGAACCTAGAATTAAATTCATTTTGAATTTAAATTAATACAGAGAGTCGCAAAACTGTAATTTATCAATGGATAAAGTTTTTTTGTCGCTAGAAGATCCTGAAAAATTGCTAAGTCCCTATTTAAGCAATAGAAAAGTTAGAATTCATTTGAACATAACCTCAAATACTATTTGTCTATTTTCTTCAACACTTAGTAAATTTAAATCAAATATAGGCTTTGCAAAGCCTCGTTCCTGAATGGTCCTTTTTCTGTCAACATTATTTAATCGTGTCCTTTAATAATTCATTTTCTATATATTCAGATGCCATGATCTCACGCAGTTTTTCTTTGTCTCTACCGTATCCAGTCACTCATATGGACTAGTAAAAAACTCTTTTCTCCTATATACCTTTATTATTACCGTATTTTTTCACGTGGCATTAGAGTATTCTGTAATAAGAAATACGTTATTGCAAAAACCTCTACTATCATACTCCATCTTCGATTCACTGTCACGGTTAGCTACTTAATTGCTCGTACACAAACGGTTAGTAAATTCTCGTGGTTAGCGTCGTTTAACTTGTAACCGAGCTTCGTGCCACAGAAAAAGAACATAATGCGTAGCTATTGCTTAAACGTTCCTAACAGAAATTAATGCACTCGGCCATAAGAGTATGTAATTTGTTGAATGGTTAATGCCTGTAACAAAGTTTAATAATGTTTTGGTTCTGATTATATGCCTCTCACCTCTCCTCTCAATTTGAACGAACACTGACACCGTCAATCATAAACGGTACAGATGTAACAGATTGGTTATACATGTTCCAAAGTTCGGAGAGTTTTAAATATTCGTATTTATTCATGACAGAAGGTAATGCAATTGCATTAAAATGAAAATAAATGCTGTTAAAATTTAATATTGTTTAATTCTTTATTTGCTGACGAACTCAAAAACCCTCACCAAAATGTGGGAAAGAGAGACTTAATAGAGGAAGGATTAGATCAGCGGTGAGTTGCGCTCATGAAACATAGTGTACGGAAAGGACGACAAGAAAAGGAGTTGAACCTGAGAAGGAGAAAGATGCGGACCATAAATTGAAAACAGGAAATGAAGGTAGATACAACAAAGAACTTTGAAAGCTATTGGAGATTCATAGATCGTCAGGAATTTAAAAACTCTAGACTTAGATGAATTAAAAATATTGAGAGAAATCCTTGATTAAAAACATGTTTAAAGGGAAACCTGGTGAAAGTAGATGCATCGGTAGAATAACTAAAGTGCGTTTATAAGATACAAATGGATCAGAAGTTGAATGATACAGAACCATGGCAGAAAGAGACGGAAAGAGAATCATATCCGTCGTCGCCATTATCGATATCATCATTACTATCCTGTAACAAAAAACTATCTTCTGTACTCAGTTATGTCTTTAAATTGTATATGATTTTAACATGGCACTAAAAGAAGGAGGTAGAATAATAAAGTGCATAATATTTGCTGATGATATGGCGTTTTTAGCAGAAGAAGAGATGATAATAAGGGATATGCCACTGGTACTAAATTACAGCAGTGATCAGTATGGAATGAAGATAAATGCAAATAAGACGAAGAGCATGGTCATAGGAAGAAAAATAAAGAAGGTAAATTTGCGGATTCTAAATCAGGCAGTAGAGCAAGAGAACAGCTTCAAATACTTGGGATGTACTATAAGCAGTAACATGTGCTGCAGCCAGGAAGTCAAAAGGAGGGTAACAACGGCAAAGGAATCTTTTAATAGAAAAAGGAACATCTTCTACGGGCCTCTGGAAAAAGAACTAAGGACGATACTAGGCCTAGTGAAGTGCTTTGTACGGAGTGTGGCAATGTATAGGACAGAAACATGGACATTACGACGAAATGAAGAGAAGTTGTGTTGGAAAGAGTGGGTGAAGAAAGATTGATGCTGAAACTGATCAGAAAGAGAAAAACGAAATTGGTTGGGTGACTGGGTGAGAAGAAAATATCTACTGAAGTTGCAAGACAGCCGATGACGGCGTTCGCGTGTCGGACTGTAACCTGTAACTTTTACTGAAGAATCTTGGGACGAAGTCGCATTATTGAATAACGCAGTCTTCTGTATTAGGAGTCGGATTCGGTGGCGTAGTTGGTATAGCGCTGGCCTTCTGTGCTTGAGGTTCCGGGTTCGATCCCGTCCCAGGTCGATAACATTTAAGTGTGCTTAAATACGACAGGCTCATGTCAGTAGATTTACTGGTATGTAAAAGAACTTCTGCGGGACAAAATTTCGGCACAACGGCGACGCTGATATAACCTCTGCAGTTGCGAACGTCGTTAAAAAACCATAATTTATTTTTTTGTGTATTAGGCCTATCATGAATGTGTTGTTACTGATATCTACGCCAAACCCGGGTGCTAATAACTCTATTGAGTCAGTACAGATCATGCAGACCACTCTTTAACTCCACACTCCACCTTTCTCGGCTTAGAGAGTAATGTTTTGGTGCGGAACGAACATACAGAAAAGTCAGTGACGGATTGTGTCAGACGGTCATAATATGTTTTACGAACTTTCGGCTCTCGCTCGTCGCCTAAAATCCACCACTGATTACTCTGAGTTTGTTATAAGGCGGTATAAGCGAAAAGGGCATGGTCAGAGATTTCTCCATCCCTTTCACTTCCCCTCACTTCTAGACATTTAAAAACATCCTAAAGTTTCAGGGAAATCACCGGCTTGGTTTACAATTTAGGAGCCTGCGTTTCGGCGTAGGTTCAAATTATGCTTTGGCTGATCAGTTATTTCGAATTTCTGCAGTTTCGTATTCAACCATGGATATAAGTCGAATGCTAGGTAATTTAATTTCTTGGATTCACCTCGCCAAAATGTTGTCCAGCCATCACCAATTCCATCAACGATAGATAATGACGCAATTGATAATGCGTTGTCAAATAACCGATTTATGTAATATTGGATATGAAACCTGTTGCTTTGACAATTGACAAGATTTAAAATTTGATATCTTTCAGAGCTGTGTAATTTAAACTTTCAGAAGAATTTTGTTTATGTATACACACTAAATTTGATGTCTTTGAGATTGCTGTATCTCTTGGAAGAAACTTTTTGTTATTATAGCCACCATGGTGTTCTAGTGGATAGAACACTGGACTTACAAGCCTGTAGACCCGCGTTCGATTCTTGGTGTAGTCCCGGTTTATAACTTGTGTTGGACAAGACCGTGATTCAAGTAACACAATGAAAACCACTGGTAACTTCGGTTCCCCTGTGACATCCCAACAAATTTCATCATATCATTTTATCGCGGGTGTAGCGTAGACCAGTCTTCTTTGGTGCAACCTGGGCAACGATTATTTATATTAATTAATTAATTAATTATAATATTTCATGATTACCTGTATATAGGCCTATGTCAATGTACCTATTTTATCTGGGCACCTTTTTGAATAGCTTTGAGCTATCTTGCACTGATTGTATTAAAAAGAAGTTAAAATTGTTCGGTTAACCCTAATATTTAATGATTTTTTAATGCTCCTAAGTAATTTTTGGCAAACCTCATAAGGAGTAGTAAGCTTATGAATTTCTTCGGTTATTATTATTATTATTATTATTATTATTATTATTATTATTATTGTTACTGTCATTTTTATTATTATTATTATTATCATTGTTATTAACATTATTTTATTGTTATTATTATTTATTATTATTATTACTGTCTTTATTATTATTATTATTATTATTATTATTATTATTATTATTATTATTATTATTATTAGTAGTAGTATGTAAATTCACTTTTAAACTGTAAGGGTGCTATTCATAAACATTTCGCTAGTCCGGGCTACGAACGTGCTAAACAAGATTGATATCATACCGTATCGCTGACACTGATTTATGAATACGAAAAACGTTAGTTCGCTGATCATCCACCGAAAACCCGCGCTAAGAATGTCTATGAATACGGCCCTAAGTTTTTCTCACCATCGTTGGATTTCTTGGTAAATAAAGCAACATGGAAATTACGAATTGAGATGAACCAACAATTAAATATTACTTTCACAGTATAGAATATTTGCGAGTATATTCAACTACAACTGAATTCGCTGTAAAATTGTGTGTGTGCGTGCGTGTGTGTGTGTGTGTGTGCCCACTTCACTTAACGTGATTCCGGTTCCACATACTGCGGATAGATGGCAGTACTGTGGCCGATTTTCAAGTTGCACACCACTTCGGCGGGCCACGTTATGCATGATGTGTTTCTGTGAAAAGATATGTCGTGTTTTAGGTGAGTATGTATAAGTGTATCTTAGGGAATGGGTGAGGATGATGTAAGTGAGGTAGGGAGAAGGGGAAATGCGGTGCCGACACGTAGCCTTTCGAATAGCACCAAGGGGACCGCCAGGCTTAACGTCCCCATCCGACGGACGAATCACTTTCAACAGTGACATATGCCTTCTCTTCATATGCACTGCATAGAGATTTGGGATTTAACCCAGGCATATTTGTGCACAATCTAATGATTAGAAGTTGTGCATCGCAATCTCTCCTAGTCCCGGGATAGTAATTTTACATTAAAATTTCTGACTCCGCCGGGAATAGAATCCGGACCGGCTACTCTGGAGGCAAACGCGCTACCACAGAACTAACTCGGCGGATTCTGTTCTAAAAGTAATAGTGTACTTATTAAAGATATTTGCATTGAAAGCAGCGGCTATATTATATGGCATTCCCATATGACTCATGAGCCATGTGGTAAATATTATACAACCAACATCGTCAAGTCCCTTCGGCGCATCGTTGAGAGCGCGATTGTTCGAAATGAGAGCGCCTGGCAGCTGTCCACTCTTGTCCTGTGTAGTATTACACGCTCGAGTGGTGATACTACAAAACCTCATGGAGACTGTCGCATACGGTTATCAAGCATTCTCTGTAAGGATATCTGAATACTCTTTCGCCTAAAACACTTCAATAAACTTAATTGTTACAATTAACATCTTCTTTCTTTTTATCATTGACGTCTTCTTGTTCCACCTTTCATGCCCTTCAGAGATTGTGTACTTCTTCTTACACTCCGAAACAAATCTCAACCATTACAGCTGCCTCTGCTACATTTTACGAGGTCGTCTTGTTGTTCTCCTGGGATTCGAGTGATGATATTATAGGAGCTTAGACAATCGAAGCTGAAGCCTGTTTACGTCTTATTTTTATTTTAGTGAAATTTAACACTTTATATACCAATTTATAAGACACAATATTCCCAAATACATTATTTTTTACACTTTCTTCTTCTTATGCCAATAATATGTCTAAAAGTTTCATTACAACTTCCTACAATTGCAGTTATTTTGCTTCGAGTCAAGGTTTCAGTACCATGTAATTATGTCGGTTTACTTAAATTATTATACAGAGTGAATCGTAATTAATATCATTAATTTCAGGGGGTTATTCTTTGAGATATTTTAAACAAAAATGTTTAATACAATTTCGCTCGTTTTTGCTTCCTTTTCGAGATAGAAATTGCTTTATATTAAATATTTCATACCATGTTTTGGGACAGCTATTGATTTAATTTCCAATATTCTCAGTCAATTTAAGAGAGCATTATATTATGATAGGCTAATAAATTAATGATATAATTTAGTTTTGTCCTATAAGTGTGCAAAATCTGATCCGAATAAAAGTAACATTTCAAAATTCCTTTGCAGAACGAAAAGTTACATTTGTTCGTATCAAATTTTTTTCACATTTAAAGGACAAAACTAAAATTCTTTCAGTCATTTATTACCATAATACACTGCTCCCTTAAATTGACTGAGCATAACCTTCTGGGTCCTAGAGTATAGTACACTATACTTCATACATGCATTTAATTTCAAATTTGCCACTAGGTGGAATTGTTATCGATCACTTCCTTTCTGTGTTTGTCAAGATCTTGATATCTCTTGGGGCTTACGGGAATCACAAGGAGATCGATTCAATCATTGCAATGCGTGTTTAAACTATTTGTAAGTGAAAATGGCGACCAGCAACTCAATTCCAAGACACCGTAGAACATGCATTTATTTTGAGAGATACATGACACCCCATCAAGTTATAGTTCTGAATCAGCTCGCTGACAAGCTCTCTGTAATCTTCTGATCTGTGGTTCCTGAAAGTAACAGTCTCTTGAATCATACTTTGGTTTCCGGCATATCATTGGAATTGGAAAAGGCATATGAAGGGATCCTTTTAGCCAACCAGTTGGGCTAATAGAATTACATAGAGCACAACAGATTTCAGGGGCCCAGGTCTTGTCCTTATTAATTTCCAATCAAAAGTAGACTCGTAAGCTCTAAAATTCACCTATGTGCTTTGAAAGTTAATTAGCCACAAACGTAATAACAATTTTTTGTGATTTACATAGTATTTCGAGGTATGTTTCACTTTATAAGATAATTTTACCACACTTAAAATTAGGCAAAGAAAATACGGGATATCAAACTTATTTCAGGATTCTAAGTTCTAGCTCAACTGAGAACTAATACTCTCACAGTCTAATTAGGTATAAAATTCAATTTTATGAATTCTGACTTCACAGGCAACAACGATCTAAAGTTATAGGTCAATTGTTGAAATCAATGAAATGAATTTTTTCCATTAGCATGTTAAGGACTGTATATAGCAATAAAAATAAATTAATTTCTCTAAAATAAAAAAAAGTGGGTGAAAGAAAAATTCTGACCTCAATTTTGGAATCAGCAGATGACATTACATAAGAAACAGCATAAATTCTGCATTTAACAAAATCGTTGTTGACCAGTGTAATTAATTTGATATTTTTATTGGAAAACAAATCAATACTAACAATCCGAACTATGTATGATACTGATGGCAACGGCGATGTTGGTTTTTAATATTATATATTTGTTTAAATGGTTTTGATTATAAATTATTTTTAGAATGGTTTTTTTTTTTACATTTTCTGTCCGTGAAGGTATTTTGGGTTTATCTATTTTGGTTTCTATAATTCGTAGATATGGTCATGATTATTTTCAATCGGCAGTGATGGTCATGAATGAAACCAAAAATAAAATATGACAGTAGTATTTTGTATAAAATCTTTACGATGGATGCAATTCAATTTGTGTGCCAAGCTAAATTTTGACGTAGAGTATCCTGGGAGCAAATGTTGCGACTGTCAACAGACGGGGCTGCACTTTGTCCTTAATATAACACCGGATCGTGTAACCAGTCCCATTGATTTGGCGCGCTGTCGTCCAGAAGTGGCCTAGAGTCTGCCGTCCCAATAATTAGCGTCGGAATAATATTTGTCCGCGGCACACTTGTGGGGCCGGCATGCGGCAGCCGCACGGTTCAGCGGGCTGGCCTCTAAATTGCCGGCATGTCGCTACGTCTGTTCCTTCTCTCCACCTGCGATCGAATCCGCGGCAAATCCAATTAAACGCGATTTGTTTTAAATGGAAAAGGACTTACTACTCATCCTATACTCTAATTAGTTATTTGGGCGAATAGTTTAATTAAATTTAGTAATTCAGATACTTGATTGTGTCTTGCTGTTTTTCAAATTAAAAAAATTCTAAACATTATTAACTCATTCCCAATTACTAAATTTGTTCCTGAAACTAGAGAAAATATTCATATGCGATGCAAAGATATAATGTAGGGAGAGTGAAGTAACTAAGAAACATAACAATAGTACATTATGCAACGAGCCTATAATGGTAGTAACTAAGACGCGAGTATGTTTGTTTATGAAACGAGCGCAAGCGAGTTTCATAATTTTCATACGAGAGTCTTAATTACCATTATAGGCAAGTTGCATACGACTTTTTATGCTCGATCATATTTCTAACTTGAAATTATTCGTAAGTTTTCATGTTATGGTTATCTAAGTGAAGAGCGGAACTGAGCTTCTAAATTGTGAGATGTGCGCAGACGCGAATGTATTGATTTTTTCCGAGCGACGAATGTCATTGACCTTGATATAATCTAGAGAATAACATGAATATTAATATTGATATAACCTGGAAATTGATTTAGAATTGAAAAACGAGATGACAAATTGAATTTATTTGAATATTATTTACAATTAACGCTAATTATTATAGTAACAGAACTTAACCTTCTGCGACAGTATTGGATTTCCAGCCTCCGTGACTATTCGCTAATTGTCTTTCGAATGCACAACCTAGAATAATCTATACATGCGGTTTTATAATGGTACAATGGTGATTTCTCATTGGCTGAACAACTGAATTATAATGAATAGGTGTACATTAATGAGGTGCATTAAAGGGCTACTACCAGGTGTATAATTACTACATTTCGGCATGGTCGAGCATAAAATACATTAAAATCTTGTTTGTACGTAAACGAAGGGTGATGGACTAAATTACATGTAACTCAGAACTATATAAATAAGGTTTAAATATGAGATAACTTTAGAATACGCTTAATTATGAATCACCTTAACAAAATATAGTGAGCTGGGAGCACTTAACTATCCTTTTAACTTGTCCAAAATATATTTATCAATACAATAATGCAGGCTTGCAGAACTGGACGACAATTGTGTCGTTACGTCACTCACCGGAATACGTAACTAACTGCTTCCTTCCACCCCCGCGTCATTGACTTGGTAGGGGAGAGGATTTGTATTCAGTGTCTGTCTTATGTGATTGCGTACGAGCCACAGATACGTCATTCAACTTCGGTGGACTGTGAACGGGGAACCAACGCTTTCCCCATGCTTTCCATCCCTCTCTCGCCAGTTCTGTATCCCTGCAATTGTGACGAGAACTCTTTTAACGCATAATATAAGTAGGCTAATCCGTGCCGCCTAAAGGACCAAAGTAGACCAACCGAATGCTGACCACACATCCACATGCCTCAGCAGAGATGAACGATCATCCAACCAGAACGAAGGTTTCGTGTGGTTAGGACGATGATCCTCTCAGTCGTTAGAGTTGATTTCCGTAAACGGATTTTCCTACCTATCGTAACTTCCCAATTTATCACTGTGCTTGATTGGAATTGGTCCCATACATGGACCGAAATTCCATGAGAAATTCTTTCTCAATGAGGACTCAAACCAATGTGCATTCCGTAACGCGAATTCTAGGCATGATGCCATAGCCACGATATGGCGCGGAACGTTTAATATAACTACATATAATTAGTCATGGAAAGCATGGGGCTCTACCTCCATGCCCCCCAAGTGCCTTCGTGGCGTGTTACGGGGATACCTCTACCTCTACATATAATGAGTATGACATTTTTCCTTTCAATCTTGAACACGAACTTTAATATATATGAAATATATACTAATTTTTTTTTATATTACAGATGTTTCTTATAAACCTTTCGCAATTTTGGCTTTTATTTGTTTTTTTTTTTCGGTGTGTATTTACGTATCGCAATATGTTTTATAAATTTATCTTTGCTTTCTAGTGAGTAGTTCTTCCTTTAACTGTCACACAGAATTTGTAGGCAAATACTGATTGCCCTGCAATTGTTCTTAAAATTATTTTGAACATGTTGTTTAAGAAAAGAGTCAAGCTGGCATGTAAATACGCAGAATACCGGCTCTATATTCGCCTGGGCTGTGTGAGTTTTCTGTCTTATCGCTACGAGTACCGTAATCTTGAGGTCATTCATGTAAAGAGGCATACATTTTATAAATTTTACCCATCACCCCGCATATCACTTGGGATTAAATTCATTATTTATTTTGTACTGTAATACGTTCGAATTCATATACATTTCTATTTTCATAAAATAAAATTTCATCTTTCTAGCATCAAAATTATAAGAGCCTTTATTTATCCTTCGAACCAGACGAAATCTGCTGAAAAAAGTGTGAGAAAACAGCTTGTAAAATTCGCATTTAATTGAAGTGCAAGGGTGCAGTCATTTATATACAGTATTCTGTAATTTTTATGCTTTCGAGGACTGCAGAGCATTGAAACTTGCTCAACATATGCATAAGAAATTGCTGATTCATTTTTTACAAGAAAACGAAAACGCGATTTTTCTTTACTGAAAATAACCAAATTTCACTCGTCACTCCCCTTTATGTAATAGAGCCCGGATGTTTAGGCATTTATTTTGGTTAAAATAGGCAGGAATGAAGGTACTAAAAATAGTAATAATAGGCAGTGAAATAGGCATTTATTATTCATGGAAACAGACAAAAAATAGACAAATACTTAATAAACTATCCCATACGGTACTCACTTTACTTGGTTACATGTCACAACAAGATGCTTTTTTAAGTTGTCAATTGTCATAGTCAAAGAGAGCGTTTTTTATAGTGGAAAAAGATCTTTCTACTTCTACTGAAGTGATTGGAGCAAACACAAAACAGTTTTATTTCAGAAGGACTCTCTCTTTCTTTCAGAGATCGGGAAAAACCTGCTATGTATTGTCTCAAAAAGAGAGGTGTGAGAAGGAATTAGAGACTTCAAAGTACGCGTGACTTGTGCGTGCAAGAGACAACAGTAATGGGACCTGGAGACTTGCTTTTAATACTTACCTCATCCCTTTTCTTTTCCTGGTAAACCCCGAAGTGACCTGAGCACTGAGGATTAAACATCTTTGTTAAGTGACATAAAAGATGGAATCGGTAGGGGAGAAAAATTTACGACTTCTTGCAAAGATATGTATTGCTGGAGAATAAGATTCTCAGCAAATATTTGTGTGAAGTGAATATATATTTTTAATTTGTACAACCGTTCTTTTTTTTTTTTTTGTTTTTTGATATGATTTATGCGCGGTTTATTTCAAATGCATTAAAATATAGAAAATGTACAATAACGACGTAAAAAGGCTACAAAAGTCATTTAATTTTAAAATAGAAAACGGTAACTGAAATAAGCAAAAAAGGCAAAATAAAAATTGGGCCTATCGTCCCCAAATATGTCGAAACGTGTTTATGTCTAATAGGTCTTTCATACATACACTTCGTTTAAAAAAGGAATTTTGCCTAAGATCCGGGCTCTAGTAATATATCACATAACGTGTTTGTTTTTGGATATTCGTCAAATTGTTTTATCTGTTACAGTAGGTCTGTAACTTTCAGATAAGTCTGACCGATAGACAGCCCTCAGAAGCTTGACCACCGCGTAACGAGCCAAACGTTAGTAGGGGAAAATAAATAGCCTGGATGCATTAATTAATCTAAAAGCATGTTAGTTTTCAAGTCTATAAAATAACTTCGAAGACTGAGAAATTCTTCACAAAATGTTGTTCAGTATGCGATATCCTCTAAAATATTTCCACGTATATTCCTTACAACCTGTACAATCAATTAGCCTCTGCGAAGCTAATTCTTTAACACCTTTAAAACAATTCTTAAATGTTGTGTCAGCGAATAGACGAAATCTGTTGTTTGGGTGTAACACTGCAGATTTATCGGTTCTCTGGCTTTTTACCGAGGTAACGGGTCGCAACAAGCCACTCTGTTTCGATACTGTACACATATTGATTTCCATTGAAGATACTGTCTCTGATCTAGTAAAAATATTAAGGGGATGAAATGTAGTACGTTCTCGAAATATGAATCTCAATTGTTTTTTTTTTTTTTCCTTTACGTTTCGTTATTGTAATTTTTAGAGCGTTTTCATCCTCGGTCTAGGCTTTTCCTGAGATGAGAATTCGACATATTTTTGGCTTGCACAAGTAAAAAACCATACGGAACTCATATGACGTAATGTTATCACGAGCCCGACACTCCACTATACGTCATCACGTCGACAATGAACAATCATCAATGTCGTACTTTTGATTGCAATCAACACAGCATTGCAGTTACGCCAACACAACGAGAGGGGTCGTGTCATATAGGGTATAAAATATACAAACTGACAAACTTATACTAATGATGCAACACAGATCACTGAACAAAATATAGTATGACCTAATAAGATTTTCTTCTACCTCGCACATTCATTTTAGCAGGAATCCTACACTGCGGAAAGAGTTAAAGCGCTACCCTCGCGACACACCTTGCTTTTCTATAATTAAATGAATAGTAAGAAGTTTTTAAATAGAAGGTCAATCACGTTCTTTCACATGCCACCTGACTGAAAGTGTCCAAATCTTACTCAGTGTTTCCTCTGTAATGCCGCGAATATCGTTGGATATTGGTTCATGTCCCGTCATCTTTCTGAGGTGAATTTCTGCACCCTACAGTGTTAATAATTTTTATAAACACATAGCACTTACAAGGTATGTTCGTTTCCTCGAAGCATTGTTATATTTTGATCAGAATAATTTCTTATGCTGTTCCAGCTGTTCTTTAATATGGTTTAAATATAAGTAACATTAACATGTTATAAAATTCACATAGCGTGCATCCATGGCTGCCGGCGGATATGCTTTTTCCCTCTCCCTTCTGCACGACGGTGCATATTCCGATACACTCCTTACCTGTTACTCATTTCAGCGAGTGCTGACGATCACTAGCTTAAGTGAAAGCGAAGAGAGTAAGAAAATCTAGTAGACCTGGGATCGATTCACGACTAAGAATTGCATACACACACTCTCTCTCTCTCTCTCTCTCTCTCTAACTAGTTCACACCTGTGGAGTAACGGTTAGCGCGTCTAGCCGTGAAACCAGGTGGCCCGGTTGGGGCAAGTTACCTGGTTGAGGTTTCTTCCGGGGTTTACCCTCAACCCAATATGAGCAAATGCTGGGTAACTTTCGGTGCTGGACCCCGGACTCATTTCACCGGCATTATCACCTTCATCTCATTCAGACGCTAAATAACCTAAGATGTTGATAAAGCGTCGTAAAATAACCTATTAAAAATGAAAAAAAAATCTCTCACTCACCCACCCACTCTCACACTTTCTCTCACTCTCTCATATACGAGTATATACACACACGCAAATAGTGTTGGAGAATGTTTCTTTTGTCTCCGTTTTTGTTGCGTTTTTCCAATGTTGTGTATTTTAGCTTTATGCCGTGATCAGGGAGCTTCAGTTCTTAGGAATATCTCTCTCAAGTTTTGGTTAAAATATGTTCGAACTAGTTAGGACGGGGATGGTTTCAAAGGAGAAATCATTTAAGTATATGATATTGCAGTGTACTTTTATTTATGACTTGTACATATTAGACACTGAAGAACTCATACTTACTTTGTTATTTGTCTTTCGTGCCTCCTTTCGATTTTGTCAACTTCATTTCATTTCTTTCGTTTGTGAATTATGACCTTAACTTATGCAATTTTTGTTTTATATATGTTCTGGTGGCTCATTAATCCCTAGTCCAAGTACAGATAATGTTAACTCCATTACATACCAAATCGGCACCCAGTATGGAGGGACGTTAAGGGTTTCACCTTTATAAAATTACAGATATCTGGCTTTAACGGCAGTAGGAATGTCAGTTCTATGTGCCGCCGCCTTTATTCCCAAGGAAATGTCCCTGGTATTGATTTATAAGACCGTAATGCGACCTGAAGTGTGATATTAGTAGAGAAAATTCATCACCATATCTGGAATCAAATCCGCAACCTTCTGGTTTTGTACCCGTAGCATTACACCTTAACGACGATGCCATTTGTTCCTATATGAGTCAACATATTCTATAACAGATCTATTATGTAATTCTTCCAATATATCGGTACTTCTCCTATTATCTAAATATGTCTGATTCATTCATAACTGACGAGAACTTAACATATTTAATTTACTGTAAACAATAAGGTTAAAAACAAGAAACAAATTCGTATGAGCAGATTTCATAGATCAGAATGTCTCTTCTCTTTCAATTTTCGTACGTGTATTGGCGGTGACATTTTTTTCAGTAATTTCTTTAGAAGAGGATTGGAATGATCAATAAAAGAATGATAAGCTTGCTGTAATATGTGATAAAGGCCATGGTCAATTCATAAACTTGAAGGTTTCTTTTAGGTATAGCATTGTTGATGAACGTGATGCGTCAGCGTTCAGTCTTTTGTTGAAATATTGATTAATTATTTTATATTTATAAAACATGTTTTTACTGGTTGAATGTATTGATAAGAAGTATAATAGAACATATTAAAAAGTCTCTATTTTAAATAATTTGTCGGTAATAATCTCCTCGGTTGTTCAGAAGAATTTAAGACGCTTGCATAAGTAACGAGAGTTCATAAGCTTTGTTTCAACTTGTTTCGTTTGGATTTGCTGGGTGTTATTAACATTATCATAATTATTGCCATTAACGTTAACGACAAATCAGGTTGAATTGTATAGTGTTTTGTGTGCTGGACAGCCATTATAATTTTAGGTATGCTGGTCTTTTCAGTTCACGATATTGATGGAGCTGCAGAATATTGCTTACATTTTGCAGTTTCATTGTTTTGGTCACATTTGACACAGAGAGGTGTTTTGTGACAATAGTTTTTTTTAATTACAATAGGGTAGATGAGGGTAATTCTAAACAGGGGGTAATTGTAAATAAAAATACAAAACTGTCAATATAAAAATTTTAATTCGGGGAATATTTAAATTAACATGTTGGCTAACCTACAAAGCAGTTTGGTGCCAAATAGGAGTAACTGCTTAGTTTTGAACGAATGTTTTGTAAGAGTCTACAAAAAAGTTGAGAAAGAATTTTACTTCACCTTAATTTTTGGCATTGTAAGTAAACGTAGCCTACAGTGCTATTTTTTAAGAATATGTTGTTTTTATGAGTAATGTATAGTTAACATTTATTACAATGGTTTCGAGACCTCCCATAACCTCAGTTCATTAAATTATTACGTGTTCACATTTGCCCTATAGTTTTAATTGTTTGGGGTAATTGTAAACATGTTTTACTATGGTTACATTTCGTACTTTTCAATAATCAAAGAGACTCCACCCAACTACACTGTAGAGGATTTAGAGAGGGTTGTCATATATGTGAAAAATAGTAACTACAGTTATTGTGAAGCTCAGGAGAGGTACTGAGTTTCTATATCGTCATATATCATAGGTTAAAGGGACGAAATATACCAGTGACCAAAATTGGAGTTGGAAGTAATACAGCTCTTTCTTCTGAAACAGAAAAAAAAAAAAAATTCAGTGTCTGATAACCCGTGCGAAATTTGGTGTTTACAATAACCCCCTCTCAAAGGGGTAAATGTAAACAGGTGGGGTAAATGTAAAGTAGCTATTAAAAGCTGAAAAAAGTCAACTTTCTTATTTTAAACCCATTATCAGTGGAAAGAAAGATCTAAAAATAACACAGTGTTTCTTTGTCATGCTAACCGTTACTGATGGTTGTGTAATGTTGAAATATATTTGAAATCAGTGAAAAGTATTTACAATTATCCTGATCTACCCTATTCTTGCATTGCAGCAAAAGGGTTGGGTAGTTTTACTTCGACAATTTTGTTGCTACGACTTAGCATTTTGGTTCAAGATCAAGAAGGAACAATAGACTTAAAGCTTTGTGTCCGAAAATTTATTAGGTAAATCTATTTCGCGCACATTTGAAATATTTTTACTTTATACCTTATATTGATATGAAATTCCAGAAATTTTGAATACCACTTGTGTTTAGATATATAATGTTTTCAATAATTATTTGCACCACTTTTGTAGCTTCATTACTTGTTTGTAATTAAACTGGAAGAATTTATTGACTCATCGATTTTCTGTGTCACTTTATTTGTTAAGTTACGTGTTATTGAAATAACATAGTTTATATAGCTATGTAAAATATGCTCATTAGTTACGTTGACATTTGTCATATTATTCACGACGGATGCAAGCGGGGTGCTTTAGCACAACTAACGAGTCACTACTAGTCTTGCAAACCAAGTTAAAACATCAGAAAGTACTTCAGTATCCTGTAAAACTTAATGCCAGTATTTGTTTTGTAGGATGTAATATTGTTGTAACAATTTGTGTGAAGTTGGCAGTCTAATTCATGTATCAGATTCTCTAAACTTTATTCCGGGGAATACATCACTTTAATCTTCAAAGTGTTGTGTCTGGAGTGCTAGGCTCCACGGAATAACTATATTCCTCTTTGAAGTTGGCAACTTGCTGTCCTGCTCTCAAGAACAGATGCACTCATCCTTCTGGAGAATGAAAATGAATCCGAAGCAAATTTAGGCAACTCGTGGAAACTTTCACCTCCACCCGAAGTCGCTGCTCGTTTGTGTAAGATCCGAGACTTTCATGAATAATGACATCTGCTTAATATTTGCAGGGATAACGACGCAACACTAATTCTATTTGAATTACAAAACTTTGACAGAAGTGAGAGAGAGGCGTGGGACTGCGATTCGAACCTGTGCCGAAGACAATGCGTACTTTCTTATGAAAGTAAAAACAATATCTAGCTTATTATGCTTTCACAATATTACTTGACAAAGTGAAGAGTAGACCAGTTTCACAACAGACAGTCCGGGAACTAGAGACGGGGATGTTACCACTGATCATATTAGGGGTACAATGAGTAGAGGTGTGACTCATTAAAACTAATAATAATTATTAGAAATTGCTTTCTGTTATGCAAAGGACAAATGTTACAATAAAAACATAACATTTCTAAAGCCAAACATTACGATTTGTAGTATAGTATCCAAAATCACAGATTCCAACAAACGCGTGGAATAATCAGTAATTTGCATAGTTTTATTATTTTGTAGAAAATATCCATATAATTATCTTAATCTACTCATTACCCATTACCTAAAGTATTAGATGCATAATTAATTCCGTAGCGATTTTTCATAAGTTTATTAAACATATCATATTCACATAAGAGAGAAGTTATTTATCAACAATATATTTTCCTTCACTATTTACAACAGTATGCCAACTAGAGATGAACAACGATTAAGAAAGCAAGACTAACAGCGCCCGCAAACCCGAAAACCCGCACGACAATGATGTATGCATCGCGTCGTTGACGTAGAAACTCCTTATGTTTCGAGAAGTCGAGATTGATCACTCCCGAAGTCCCGAACGTCAAGCAGCCTTGAATCGCCACAGTGGTTTATATCTGACTGAACTTTTGTCTACTTTGGCAACTGTTATATATGTGTAAACAATCAAGTAGCCTAATTGAAAGATCAATTCTGCCTTTCAGTTTCCCATTCGTTATTTAATTACTAGGTCCATATTAAAAGGCTAGGAATTTTCTTTTCATATGTTTGAGAGCAAGTGTGCAATCCCAAGTAAAAAGATATTAACGTTATGTTTTATGTTTCTTAGATATGCAAATTTATTTGAGAATATTTTTATAGGTAATATCGTATAATAGAACCAGAACATTTTGATAACTAAGACACTATTCTGTTTTGTCTTTTTGTCTCATTTATACATTTATACAAGTAATGTTATTTATTTCAATGATGTATGTTATTCAAAGTTACGAAATCTTTCCACGCCGACCAAATGCTATTTTGAGAATGATGAGCGAGACTCGAAGAGCATGAGAATGACGACGAAACTTGGAAGACAAATGCAACGGACACAGCGAGCGAGAGCGGCAGTTAATTTTGTTCATCTCTACTGCCAACGCTGGAGTAGTTTTTCGATTCCACGCTTGTAGAAATCGTTTGGTTTTGAGTTAAAGAAGTCAAGCCATGTTCGGAGCGCATTTTCATCCGGAAAGCAAGTTCCTTGAAGATTGTTCGATAGAGAGCGGAAAAGGTGAAAATCTGAAGGCGCAAGATCAGGTGAATAAGGTGGGTACGAAATGACTTCGCAACTCGACTCCTTAATAGTGTTTTGTGTCAGGTTAGCAGAGTGCGGTCGGGCATTATCGTGGAGTAGCATCACTTCACGCAGTCTTGTTGGTCGTTTTTCTTTGATTGCATGAGCGAAACGTTTCAGTTGGTGGCAATAAATGTCGACAGTGATGGTTACAGCTCAGGTAGTAATTCGTAGTACAGCACACCCTCACAGTTCCAACAGATGCATAACCTTATCTTTTGTGAATGCGCGCTGGGCTTTGTACGGGGAGTTGCTTTTTTTTGTTCGGGGTCAACCATTTCTTTCTTTTCCTTATGTTAGAATAAAGACACCATTTCTTGTCACCAGTAACGATATTGGATAGGAATGTTCGATATTGTTCACGAACCAATTGATGATTAGCAAGCAAAGATACAAGCCACGCGCTGATTTTTGTGGATTTGGCTTAGAGCATGCGGTACCCATGCACCTGATTTTTTAACCTTGTCCATTGAATGCACGATAGTAGAATGGTCACAGTTCATTACATTTGCCAATTCTCGGGTTCATTGACGTGGATCATTGTGGATTAATGTGTTTAAACGGTCTTACCCGCGGGTGTGAAACGCTAGCCCGAGAGTGCACTGTGCTTATGACCGCTGATCTAAGACAATGCAAATCAACACTTCGACAATGAACAAACATCTTTGCTGTAAGTGGGATTCGATATCATGGCTACAGCTTCAACTCTGCGCGTCGGCCAATGCGTATAACATCAAATATGAACCTCTTCTGTCCGAGTTATGCAAGTGTTGATTGGACGACAAGCAATTTATTACGTATTTACTGGAAACTCTCAACATGTTTATTATTTCTGTCCAATTTGATCAGAAAATAATGATTTGTGACGGAAGTGACAGCATTTGAAGTGTGTAAACGTGATATTGCTGTCAATTAAAACACAATGAAAACAATTGCACTGTTTTCCACTTCTACTTGTACAAGAGGAGCAGTGTTCGAGTACACAAGTGTTAGGTGCTTTGCTATGTAACAGCACACCCAGCAAGCCAGGACATTCGAATTTTAAAATAAAAACCATTACATTCTGCAGCTGAAGTATTGTAGAGATAAAATATTTATGTGTAGGCCTAAAAGTTTTATGTGCGAAAAAAATACATATACCATATATAAATAGGCGAGAGAGAGAGAGAGAGAGAGAGACATACAGAAAGACAGAGAGCATGAACTGTACTAGGATGATTTAGTGAAGAACAGTTTTCAGACATGGGACTGGTGATAGTAGGAGGAAGAAAAATATAATGCATAAGATTTGCTGATAATATGGCGTTGTTAGCAGAAGATAAGGTGATACTAAGGAATGTGTTAATGGTGTGATAGGTGTGAGTAATATGGAATGAAGATAACTGCAAATAAGACCAAGACCATGGTTATCGGAAGAAACAAAGAGAAGGAAACTATGCGAATGAGATAGAAATGAGATAGTACAACAAGTGGATAGCTGCAGATATTTGAGATGTAGGCTACTATAAGTAGAAAAATAAGTTGCTTCCAGGGGGTAGCATTGGCAAAGAAAGCTTTAAACAGAAGGAGGAGCATCTTCTGCTGACCTCTAGAAAAAGAACTAAGGAAGAGACTGTGAAGTGCTTTTTGTGGAGTGTGACAATTGTATGGGACATAACAACGAAATGACTAGAAGAATGGGAAATTTGGATATGGAGAAGAATAGAGCGTGCAAATTGGTCAGACAAATAAGAAATTAAGCTGTTCTTGAAAGCGTGGGTGAAGATATAATAATTCTGAAACTGAGAGCTCATTTCTGGACTATATTATTACATTTTACATTTGTGTATGCAAATAATATTATTATATAGCCTAATATAACAATATTATATTATATTCTCTTAGTCATTCTAATGTTTCAAGCTTAAAGTGTCGCTTCTTGTAACATATTTTTGTTAAACGAGGTTAAAATGCAATCAACTTCAATCTGAGCGACAGACGTAAAAAAAATAATTTTCGGCCTCGCATAATATTACCCGTATCAGACAGTACTTATTTTCAGTGTATTCTTTCAAATAATAATACAGTCAAGCGTCCAGCCATGTTGGTGAAGTACTGAACTAAATGTCTTATTATGCAATTGTTCAAAATTACAGAGCACATGTAACATGAGACTATTAACCTAAGAAAAATGAAATTAGGGGGAAGGTAATTTGCTATGGAATATTTTAATAATAATAATAATAATAATAATAATAATAATAATAATAATAATAATAATAGTAATAATAATATTCATTATTCTTCTTCTTATTATTATTATTATAATGAATATTATTATTACTATTATTATTATTATTATTATTAAGTGGATGAATGAAATATTAATTAATTAATTAATGCTAATGCGATCGCCTATAAACCAGGAAGATATATATTTTAATGAGGAAGAGTGAAATCGTTGCTCATAAAAAAACCGTTCGTCCCTTGTGCGCATAATGAACTATCACATAACGAGATTAATATTTAATTTAAATTAAAAGAAAGTAAGCTTTAAAAATTCTGTTTAAGATAACAATGACTACACTCTCATGAATTCTACATGGTACATTTCATATGGTGTGTGGTGACGTCATTATTGCATTCTTTTCTTCTATCGCGGTTTAGGAAATATACTCCTGTTCCGATCTCAGAAATTCGTCTATTATGTGGCCTACCAACATTAGCTTTTCCTTTTCGTTGACGTGTTAAGAAGTCTTCGTAATCTTCCTGTACTCATTTTTACAATAAAATTACTATATGATTTTCAGTTTAGTTTATTTTCATTGAGCTTATGAACTATCGGATACATATCGAAGGCATCATGCAAGAAATGAGTATCAAGCAAAACTGCAGGTTTACCTTAGAGTCATTTAAATACAGAATAATTTATCCTATCCTTGTCTGCGTAACAAGTTACATTCTTTGATCCTTCCTCATATATTGTAATTCTCAAACGTTTGTTTTAAACATAGATTCCATTAAAATATTTTAATAACAATGCTTTCGTTGATGCACCCTTCTGGTTAAGCCTTGGTTTTTCTGAACCGACGCATGCGACGTGCGAGGTGCGAGGCCCGCCTCGCACAAATCCCGACTGCACGAGAGATAGTGAGTAGTTTCTATAACTGCGAGGTGCGAGGTCTGAGCACTTCGCAGCCATAGAAACCACTCACTATATCTCGTCTAGTCCGGATTTGTGCGAGACGAGCCTCGCACCACCCACGTCGCATGCTCTATTCAGAAAAACCAAGGCTTTAGATGCCGTCGATATTGAATTCCTTCCTTATTGTATCTCACAATAGTTAATTTGCTTTAAAGTTTCAATATGCTTTAATTTCTGTTGGGCTGTTCTCAAGAGAGTCGGCCTCGGTAGCGTAGTCGGTATAGCGCTTCCCTTCTGTGCTCGAGGTTACGGGTTCGAATCTCGGTCCAGGTCGATGGCATTTAAGTGTGTTTAAATGCGTCTGGCTCATGTAAGTAGATTTACTGGCATGTAAAAGAACTCCTGCGAGATAAAATCCCGGCACACGGGCGACGCTGATATAACCTCGGCAGTAGCGAGCGTCGTTAAATAAACTATAATTTATTTTTATCCTCAAGAGATTGAAATCGTAAAGTACTCATTTTTTTAAGAATTATCTTCCGATATACGAAGAAAGACAGACGCTAAGTGTCAGGATTTGTAATGGTAGGGATAGGGAAATTAGTTTTAGATAGATTTTAGAACGATACATAGCGTCAGATGAATGAAGTGTGAAACAGATATAGTGATAAGTAAAAGAATGGATAGAGAAGGACACAGCATTGAATAGAGGAAGATAATTGCATGACTTATCCACTAAGTTCAAACCGATGTAAGTAGTGTATGAATAGGAATGCTAGCCCGAATATAAGAATGTGAAGAGCCAGCAGAACCTAACGGTTTAGTGACAATAAATAATATAAATCATATCATATCATATCATATCATATCATATCATATCATATATCATATCATATCATATCATATCATATCATATCATATCATATCATATCATATCATATATCATATCATATATCATATCATATCATATATCATATCATATCATATATCATATCATATCATATACTCGTAACATATCATAATCATATACATATAATTCATTCATTCATTTATTCATTCATTCATTCATTCATTCATTCATTCATTCATTCATTCATTCATTCATTCATTCATTCATTCATTCAAAGAGTTCTGGCCGAAAGGCAGGTCTTTACTGCAAACCCAGCATTCTCCAGTCTTTCCTATTTTCTGCCTTCCTCTTTGTCTCCTCATATGATCCATACATCTTAATGTCATCTATCATCTGATATCTTCTTCTACCCCGAACACTTTTCACATTCACTATTCCTTCCAGTGCATCTTCAGTAGGCAGTTTCTTCTCAACCAGTGACATCCAATTCCTTTTCCTCTTTCTGATCAGTTTCAGCACAATTCTTTCTTCAGCCACTCTTTCCAACACAGCTTCGTTTCTTATTGTCTGTCCATTTCACACGCTCCATCCTTCTCCATATCCACATTTCAAATGCTTCTAGTCGCTTCTCTTTACTTCGTCGTAATGTCCTTGTTTCTGCCCCATGTAGTGCTACACTCCACACAAAGCATTTCACTAATCTCATCCTTAGGTCTCTCTCCAGCTGTCCGCAGAAGATGCTCCTTTTTCTGTTAAAAGTCATACAGTATATAATATTACATATCAATTATCATAAGAAGTGTCAGAATTCACACTAATCGGCCACCGGCGTGACTCAGTCGGTAAAGGCTCTTGCCTGCCGGTCTAAAGTTGCGTTCGGGGGCGGGTTCGATCCCCGCTTTGGGGTGATTACCTGGTTGGGTTTTTCCGAGGTTTTCCCAACCGTAATGTGAATGCAAGGTAATCTATGGCGAATCCTCTGCCTCATCTCGCCAAATATCTCGCTATCACCAATCTCATCGACGCTAAATAACCTAGTGGTTGATACAGCGTCGTTAAATAACCAACTAAATTTTAAAAAATTCACACTATTCTGTCTCCTTAACTTATGGCAGAATAACAGGCATTCTGCGTATAATTAATTATAGTTATATTTCCTTGAAGAAAGCGAAACCTTTCCATGTCAAGTAAAGTTACACGAAGCAGGACTAGCAATAGGGGACATTGAAAGCAACATAGCGTGAAAGGTATTTATTTTTGTGTTTTGTAAAAATACGAATTAGTGTCGTACGTTGACCTTCCGGATAAATTGAAAGCTCATTGAAGACAACCTAAAGACCAAAGTCAAATTCTTTCTGCTACAAGTTTAATCCTGCAAGCATTTAGATGTTGTATACGTTCTAAATCCTTGCTACGCCGATATAATTGTTACTAATAACAAAGTAAATCCTCAGAGCATCCTAAGAGTGAATTTGCAGAAGGGTTTTAAATTCGTATAGATTACATTTACTACTCTTGGTATCCTGTATGTGACATTTTAGGCTTCAGAACTGCTTACAGATAACACCATCAGCATAATGTAGTACCACATCTGAAATATCGCCAACGCCCTCGTATCCTGTTTGGATTAGCAAGGCTTAACGAACATCATAGAGTAGATGACCTCCATGCCTAATATATTACACTACTGATGGAACAGGTAATTAGTTCCAAAACTTTGGAGAGACTGTTCCAACATTCGAAATGAAACTAATCATTATAAAAAATGCCGTAGTTCTTCCCAATAATTGTGCCCTCCATAAAAAATCTCCCTCTTCTCTATGTGAATAGAAATCTATATATTGTAGCCGTTGCATATACAATCAATTATTAGTTTATATAAGCCTTACTTACTTACAATTGGATTTTAAGGAACCCGGAGGTTCATTGCTGCCCTCACATAAGCCCGCCATTGATCCCTATCCTGTACAAGATTAATTCAGTCTCTATTACCATATCCAATCTCCCTCAAATCCATTTTAATATTATCCTCCCATCTACGTCTCGGCCTCCCCAAAGGTCTTTTTCGCTCCGGCCTCCCAACTAACACTCTATAAGCATTTCTAGATTCGCCCATACGTGCCACATGCCCTGCCCATCTCAAACGTCTGGATTTAATGTTCCTAATAATTGTCAGATGAAGAATACAAAGTGTGCAGTTCTCCATTCTCCTGTAACTTCATCCCTCTTAGCCCCAAATATTTTCGTAAGAACCTTATTCTCAAACACCCTTAATCTCTGTTCCTCTCTCAAAGTGAGATTCCAAGTTTCACAACCATACAAAACAGCCGGTAATATAACTGTTTTATAAATTCTAACTTTCAGATTATTTGACAGCAGACTAGATGACAAAAGCTTCTCAATCGAATAATAACACGCATTTCCCATATTTATTCTGTATTTAATTTCCTCCCGAGGTCATTTATATTTGTTACTGTTGCTCCAAGATATCTGAATATCTCCACTTCTTCGAAGGATAAATCTCCAATATTTCGATTTCGTACAATATTCTGGTCACGAGACAAAATCATATGCTTTGTCTTTTGGGGATTTACTTCCAAACCTATCGCTTTACTTGCTTAAAGTAAAAATAAATCGCCCCAGTTGTCTAGGGATAAAGCGGGCTCATCTAAATCAAAAGATTATTATTATTATTATTATTACTATTATTATTATTATTATTATTATTATTATTATTATTATTACAGTATAACTGCTCGCGCGCAGTTGATGTGTTTACAATATAGCTGTCCGCTCGCATTTGATGAGATTTTGGCCTTTTGGCGCGTAATCGATATTCACCCTATTTATCAAAGTAAGTGTATGTTTGGTATTGGTTCGCTATCGTTGAAGATTGCATCAAAGAAAATAGTGGATACATTCAATATTAAGTCACAGTAAATATGAAGGCATGTTTTCTGAAATGCATCACAAACTTAGGGCATATCCAGCTAAATTTTTTTAGTTCTACCGGATGTCGGAGTTTTTTTCTAAGCATACCAAGTAGTAATGTTCATAAAAAGGGGGTGTTTCATCTCATGGACATTTGGACAGAAATTCGAAACAGGAGCACGACACATCTAATCAAATCAGAGCTGAAAACTGCAGTCGACTTCAACTATTGTGCGAGAAAAATGTATCAAAAATACTCTTAATTTAAGCCTAGCTGGCGAAGAGCAGAATAAAGTTTATTTTAGTAGCTAACTGAACGCAATTGTCAATTTTGGAACAACTGGATAATATGCACGGTAGACGACGTTGCTCGCTGGCCACTAGTCTCCGGGCCTTACCGAGCCGTGTCAAACAAAAGACAATCGAAATAGTGGTAGTAAAATTCGTGACTATATTCTTAAATAATTCACTCCATTAGTCAAGTGCAAGGTTTATGCAGTACAACGGCTGTGTTTTGAATGCACCAACAGAAAATGCAGATGTAGGCTATCACAACAAAATGAAGGGGGGGGGAGATATGTTTCAGGCAATATCATTCAAATGAAGAAAAGTAAATTTCCTGTTAATGTTGACCAAAATGTTAAGTACGTAATTATGACCACGTTGCCCTTTTATTTGTAGTCTAGAGGAAATACCTCGTTTTTTACAAAGAAAACATTTAGCGGCCATGAAATTAGTCACCGTTTTCATCATATTATTGTTTACCAATATTACGAATCAAAAGCTATCATAAGAGCCATGACCGACAGGGTCATTTTGGCTGTCTGCGCATGCGCGGACTTGAACAATAAAAACCTAAACTAACCAAACCTAACCTTATAATATGCAAGATGTATAACCGGTGCAAGAAAGGATCTTCTCGATTTGACCTGGAATGTACACACGAAAATAAATTATAGTAAGAATCACGCTGCCACTGCATGAGTGATCCGCACAAGCGACACAGCAAACTGTTCCTGTCGCGAGCCCCTCATCTAAACCACGTAATCTACTCGCAATATTTACGCAAATGCATCTTGTCCCTAACAGTGGTGCTATCTCTCTGAGGACGAAGGCGGTAGGGAGAAAGAAAAACAAATTTTTCCTTTTAACGACGCCACAGACCAACGTCATGTCCTTATGTTGGCGACACTATGTATTTAGTTAAATTTTGTCGTAACCATAAGGGCACGGTTCGAAGTTACCGTAGCAAATTCTCCAGTTTAGCGTCAATTTTATATGCGAAATTTTGTCGATACCTTAATGTCACGTATTTTCTTCAAAAAAACGTTGGCAACCCTAATTTACAGTACAGGATACTTCTCAATTTCGATAAGTATTTGCTTACCACCAAGCTCCGTTTTACAGATTGCAAACATTCGATCAACAACTGTATTTTGACACAACTGCAAACACTTCGAAACGTAGACTGTTTTACCACAGCTGCCAGCTGACTACTACGGCCAGTGGAGCCAGGCTTCGGCGACAGATAACGGCGCGAAAATGGAACGTGTTCTATCCTCCCGGCCGGCAGTAGACCTTGGCACTGCCGCCGTAATTCTGTTAGGCGCAGTGAAATACTGCCCATATAGCCGCCTAGACTTGTTTTGCGTGTATTCCATTTTCAGGCAGTAGATGCAGCTCCCAGGAGCTGTCAAATACAGCAAGTGGAGCCCTAATCTTAAAGGCTTTGGAAGAATATGGGGTCCATTACACAACACTGAATGATAAATTAAGCTATCAGGAAATAATTTCGCTACTATAAGTTTCCTCACCAAGAAAATAATAAAATATTTCATGGCAGAGTGGATAGAAAAGTAGAAGAGGATTTGCATGAGAACTTTATCCGAAAAACTGTGTGAGAGTGTGATACATTTTTTATATAGCCTATATCCTATCACTGAAGGGAAAATAGTTCGAAAGATGGTGCAACAAACCTTGCGACGTGGGAAACAAGCGTTCTTTAATATTGAAAGCTACGATATTAAGTCATTTATGTTCTTGTTATAATTATATTTTGTCATAAATATTGAAACATTCTTTAAAACCTTTTTTAAAACTTAAGTTATCGATCGTTCTCACACATTCAGTTGTATGTATCCGATTTTAAATGATAAAACAATGTGTGGTCCGATTCACCCCTCCTATTGATGTGACACCGACCAACAATAAAAGTTAAAAAAAAAGAGTTGAAAATAATGGAGGCTATTTACTTTCTGTAGACAGGATTCTAGAAATAGAAGATTATAAAATTAAAGCGGCGCATTGCTAGGATGTAACCTTATATGTGTAACGCTTAGGAAACTGAAAATTTTGGTCGAATTGTCTCGTTGCTACTGCACCTACTACTCGCAATAATTGAGTAAATTTTACCTCTTATAGCGTTCAGCGGAAGATTATTATTTATTTGTTGAATTGTAGGATAGGATGCATTATACAACTAGGGCTGTCAGATGCCTGCATTGGTTATCTAATTCCTTAATAATCACTTACTGTATAGTATCACAAACGATTTCATAAAGCGTCATGTGTCTACATTTGGGATACTGGAGTGATACCTAGACCGAAGCTGGACATCATCCTGCAGAAATACGATGTATCCCATTTCACTTTTAGGTATATCCGAGTTTTTAGTTCTGAGAAGGAGGCTAAACCCACTGCACTGCGACCATCCCACCTGTGAACAATTTTACTAACCCCCTAAGCTAGGCGCATTTTCACACCAAATGACTACACTAAGATCCTTTGCGCACCGAGGACTCGTTTAGGCAATCCCATACACCCAGGCTACTGTCCGACCGAGTTATGTCGCAGGGTCAGCAAAACGGGAGAAGACACGTGACAGTTACTTACTTTAGGAGCGCTTTTCTTTAAATTATTTTAGACAGTTATATCATTTTACGGAGACTTCCGATTCCGAACAGCAAATATTTTCAGGAAAGAACCACTAGCCTTTACACAGAGATCATCAGAAACGGGTGGGAAATCGAGATGCGAAATAACCACTCAGTATCACCCTCCTTCTGTCGCACAGTGGTCAGAGGACACGAGTTTGGCGCGAAAAATTAGAAGGACCGTTCTGATTTTGATGAAATAATGTCGTTATATGTTTTTCGGCGTGCTTGATCAAAATATTTCACATTTGTATGTAATTTTAAGGATAAACTTAGGTGAAATTTGAATTTTCTTAACCGTTTTAAATAGATCTAAATTTATACACAAACAATAGTCTATGTACAAAAATTTCATCTCATTTGGTCGAAATATATGTCAAGTTTTAAAATGTTTGTAAATTCAAACTGCATCATATTTTGAAAAATCATTAAAAATATCAAAAGCCTTGACATAATTTGCTTCACATACCTTTCAAATTCCTTGAACCATAACTTGCTGATTACTTTTTTCAAATTACTTTTCAGTTGCTAAAAACAATTATTTTATATATTCATTTAGTTTGATAGTGAATGGACGACAGACAGAAATGCTTACAAAATATTCAGATCGCTCGTTGTGTAAGGTACCTACGTACTGTTGTCTGTGGAGAACCGCGGGAAAAATACCAACTGATATTTGTCACTACGGATTTTTCACATTAAAAACTCCAGCCTAACCGGAACTCGAACCGGTTTCTACATTGATTTTCCATGTCTTTATTCCCTCTCTCGCGTCTTCTGCTCCGGAGACTGCATTATCTGAACACCCTGTTATTGATAATAATTGCCCTTTTTCAACTCTCTGCACGCATAAGGTACAAAGGGAGATGTTATCAATAACAGAACCGAATGACATAGAAAAGTAAGCCATTTTGATATATATTCTGGACACCATGTAATTATTAAATAAAACGGTCACAAATTGTTTCATATTTCTTTTCATATCAGGGCTTTTTGATTGTCTTTGTTGATAGAACTATGTTTAAAATTATTATGTAGGTGGGTTTGTGATACCACTATTCAAATTTCGTGATAGTTATTTTTTCTTTAAAGATAAGTAATATCAGACGACTAATATTATACAGAATCTCAAGTAAGATGTTGGACATCTGTTTCTGACTAATATTTCAGCATGCTGTTATAAAGTGGCTATAAGGTTTGGAAATGTCAAAACAACACAGGATATGGGTTCAATTTATTGACACGTTATTATTTTAAAAAGTGGCATATTTCAAGCGATCTCCTTGGTATCTTATGGTTTGTTGCAATAAACCGGAGACTTCTGCTTATATCCTGTTCGTCAGATTCTGGATGCAGTGTGGTTTTAAACTCCCTTTCTTTGAGGCATCCTCACAGAAAAAAAAGGACTGGAAATCGAGACGGGATGTTGATATCGCCAAACCTGGTAATTGAGCGTGCAGGAAAAATATCCCTCAAAAAAGTTGGAGCATGAGCGGCATAAGTAATAAAAAGATCAGAAGGGAAAATTACACAAAAATTAGCATATTGTAATATATAGTTTGATGATGTAATGTTGGTAGATCGTGTTTAGCTTGATGAAAGTGTGTTTAGGAGAACTTGAATATAGAGGTCAGTTGGAGTTAAGTTAATATCAGGATTAGTGAAGTTATTAGTTAAACAGTCTTAAAAATTGGAGATTTATCCTTCGAAGAGGTGGAAAAATTCAAATATCTTGGAGCAGAGTAACAAATATAAATGACACTCGGGAGGAAATTAAACGCAGAATAAATATGGGAATTGCCTGCTATTATTCGGTTGAGAAACTTTCGTCATCTAGTCTGCAGTCAAAAAATCTGAAAGTTAGAATTTATGACACAATTATATTTACCAATTGTTCTGTATGGTTGTGAAACTTGGACTTTCACTTTGAGAGAGGAACAGAAATTAAAGGTGTTTGAAAATAAGGTTCTTAGGAAAATATTTGGGTCTAAGAGGGATGAAGTTACAGGAGAATGGAGAAAGTTACACAACGCAAAAATGCACGCATTATATTCTTCACCTGACATAATTAGGAACATTAAATCCAGACGTTTGAGATGGGCAGGTCATGTAGCACGTATGGGTGAATCGAGAAATGCATATAGAGTGTTAGTTGGGAGACCGGAGGGAAAAAGACCTTTGGGGAGGCCGAGACGTAGATGGGAGGATAATATTAAAATGTATTTGAGGAAGTTGGGATATGATGATAGAGATTGGATTAATCTTGCACAGGATAGGGACCGATGGCGGGCTTATGTGAGGGCGGCAATGAACCTGCAGATTCCTTAAAAGCCATTTGTAAGTAAGTAAATTTTAGTTAAACGGTCTGCTGGAATTTCATATTAATTTTTGGCAAATGTAATAGAAAGTTATGGTAGAACTCGTATACAGAAATGTGGTGGTACAACATAACTGGTGTAAATGTTAATGACATTAAATATTATCATTATCATTATTTCTCAACAACCACTGTGTGTCTGGTAATATGGGCCGTTGCCCCGTCTTCGTCAAACCAAATGTCATCCCAGTTAAGTGCCTCTTGGAGTAATGTCTTAACATTTGCCGATACCTTTCAACATCCTAATGTTGACCTATTTTTGAACATACCCCCCAAAGAAATTGAGACATCTGTCACAACTTGAGGTCCTGCAACTCTCTGTCACTGTGAAAATGCTGACCGGACAGAAATTTCTTGGGGTATAAGAAAAGACGGTAATTGCTGGGAGCGAGTTCTGGCCTGTAGGGTGAATGTTGAAACACCTACCAGAGGAACTCCAGCAGAAGATCTGTTGTGCGCCGAGTCGTATGTGGCCGAGCGTTATCGTGCAGCAAGACAACACCTGCACTGAGACTCCGCGCCACTTTTTCTGAAAGACCCGTCGCAATTTCCTAGGTGGCAGAATTCTACAGCACAGGGATACAAAGAGTTGATTTCACGGTATGACAAATGTCTCAATTCCGGTGGGGAATATGTTGAAAATTAGCTCAACAATTTCTGTATCTGTTCCAATAAATCTTTCCATGAAAGATACCTGTGTAGGCTCCATTTATAACTCTAGTTACCTAAACACAGAGTATGCTATGGAACGAACACATGTCCTTCTTCCTTAAGCCTTCAATTACAACTGACGTAATTTCCATCCACTTCACAGTACTATCAATCTGTGCATTATTTATGAAGTGACCCTTGTTTATTTATTTCTTTATTTTCTCATTCATAAAATTGTAAATTCTATTCTTAATATTAAAACTGTTATGAAACAGTAATTAATTATTTATTATGTAAACAATATATGTATGAACTAAATTATTCAAAATAGCTTCAGAATTGAGCTCCTTAAATGCAACTGAAAATTATTGAATGATTCAATATCACAAAAGGTTTCCATTCAAATATTTTGTGTTGTAGTACTGTACATAAAGAGTTGTCTGTGTGTGTATGTGTGTATCCAATGCCCACCCACTTTACTTGCGTGATTCGGGTTCCGCATGCTGCGGATAGATGGCAGAACTGTGACCCATTTTTCTAGTTGTACACCACTTCGGCGGGTCACGCTGTACATGATGTGTATCTATGGAGAGTTACGTCGTGTAATAAAGTGAGTATATGTGCAAGTGTTCGTGTAAGTGTAGTGTCTGGAATGAGTAATGATGATGAAGATGAGGAAGGGAGAATGGGAAACCCGGTGCCGGCACGTAGCCCACTCCTTTCGAATAGCACCAAGGGGACCGCCAGGCTTAACGTCCCCATCCGACGGACGAATCACTATCAACAGTGACATATGCATTCTCATCATATGCACTGCGGAGAGATTTTGGATTTAACCTAGACATATTGATGAACAATTTAGTGATTAGAAGTTGTGCACCGCCACCTCTCCTAGTCCCGAGGTAGAAATTTTTTATATTAAAATTTCTGACCCCGCCGGGAATCGCTGGCTAGTCTGGAGGCAGACACGCTACCACAGAGCTAACTCGGCGGACACATAATTAGTTGGTTTTGGAAGTTATTTTATTTTATATATCTTTGGTATCATAGGCCACAGTTTCACAATGTATACTTCTGGAAGCTGAAAAATTATTCGGATATTTGGCATAGGAAAATAACCATTTGTCATGTTTAATTTAATAGATACACGTAAACCAGTACCGTGTACTATATTACAGTAGTTATATATCCGTCAAAAGTGTTGGATAAATAGGAAAATTGCGTATGTAATATCGTGAGAATAGAGAGAATGATACTTTAATGGAGAACAGTTCTGTGTAATTATTACTGTTATAATTCCTCAGAAATCTGTACCAACATTGGAACATGAATTTGTGTTGTATGTTCACTAATTTTACATAGCCGTTGTTGTAATTGGAATTCTGAAATGCAGACGCATATTGCAGTGCAAAGTACAATATTAAAAATGAATCAGTTGTCGAAAGAGGATAAGTTATGGCCCCTGTTAGACCCAGCATCCAAATTGCATTGGTCTAAATCAAATCAACATGTCCATGGAAATAAATTCTGCTATCCAAAAGTACGCCAAGATATTTTACATAATCACATGCGTTAATTTGGCTTCGATTTAAATTACAGTTAAGTTTAACGAATATAATTATTATAGAGCAATTTATTTTTGATAAGAGACTCATTTCATTCAAATCTCATGAGAAGATATTTCAATAAAAGATTGATAATTGAATTGGTACCAGTATCTTCATATATGGATATGCAAAAGAAAAACATCATTGCTTTCTTTTCATATTTCTCCCTTTCGCACTTCCTCTTTATCTCTCAATCACATGCAAAATATTATTCCACGCATATAAATCGAATATAAATTTTGTATAGTTGTGTATATTTATGAAAATCTTCGAAATTATAATTGGCAATAAATATGTAAGAATACTACTACTACTACTACTACTACTACTACTACTACTACTACTAGTAGTAGTAGTAGTAAATCTAGTAATAGTAGTCATTATTGTAATTTTAGTGATATATTTTATTATAGTTGTCTAAGATTAGATATTGAGAATGAAGACGGTATTCCTCATCTCTTTTATCATCACTTTCATTGACGCTAGGTAATGTTATAGTTCATACAGCATTGTTAAAATTAATTTAATATCTGCTCTTGAATGTATATGAAATAATCAGGAGTGTAGTAACGCCGGGGCGCCACTCTAGTACTTTTTCCTGCAACCTGGGAGTGCCCTGCCTCCTTGTTTTACTTTTTAAAATACTAGTCTTACTTGAATCTTACTCAACTTTGTATAATAACAGCGGCATTACTAATAAATAATAATAATAATAAGAAGAAGAAGAAGAAGAAGAATAAGAACAATAATAATATAATATTTACATGCGCATCTAAGTATACATAGTTACAATACCCTACCTTATTGGTATAGCCTTCCCTTTTTGTCAAACAATTTTGCTCAGTCCGTAGTAGGCCTAATTCTGGAAATTTTTGTTGGTCATTTTATTTTCTTTAATGTATTGAAGTATATATGACTGTGATCATGATTACAATAAGTGTTTAATGGAAAGTTTTTGTTCAGATTATGTAGGCCTATCATTTGTTGTAAATTCTTATTTAAACGGTCCTGCAAATGCAATTATTCACTTAAAGGTTCACATACCACGAAAACAACTATAGACCTAATAGACTTTATATTTTCGAAAGAATTAAGTACATACTGGTACTGTAAATTTTTTGACGTATTACATAAAAGGGTAATAACGCAGTCTAGTATATACAGTTACGAAGCTCGATACGTAGGGAATATGCATCCATACACAGTTGCTAACCACTAGGATCGCTACTATCGCCTCATTACAGACAATGCGAAATAGTACCGGCACAGTTTATTGTTCCTAGTAACCTCAACAACCCAAGCTTCGTGACTGTATATACTAGACTGTGGTAATACTCTAATATTGTACATAAATGATGTAATTCTATACGAACATGATGATATATGTATTCAAGTATATATGACTGTGATCATGATTACAATAAGTGTTCAACGGAAAATTTTTGTTCAGATTATGTAGGCCTATCATTTTGTTGTAAATTCTTATTTAAATGGTCCTGCAAATGCATTTATTCACTTAAAGGTTCACATACCACGAAAACAACTATAGACCTAATAGACTTTATATTTTCGAAAGAATTAAGTACATACTGGTACTGCAATTTTCTTGACGTATTACATAAAGGGGTAATACCACAGTCTAGTATATACAGTCACGAAGCTCAATACGTAGGGAATATGCATCCATAGATAGTTTCTAACCACTAGAAACGCTACTCTCGCCTCATTACAGACAATGCGAAATAGTACCGGCACGTTTATTGTACCTAGTAACCTCAAAAGCTCAAGCTTCGTGACTGTATATACTAGACTGTGGTAATACTCTATTCATTTTATTTTTACTAACATTTTCAATATTAACCTGACTGTACTTTTGGAATAACGCTTGAGAACCGGAATCACTGTTTGCTATCACCTTCCACGACCGAAGTTTGACGACACTAGTGTAAAATACAATACAAATAACTTTACTAGGCATAGGAGGGAAGAAAAGTGGTGCATCCATTTACGTAAACTAGGAAATGTTACGATTTTGAGTTTGATCATTTTCGTCGGGTTTTTATTTAATCAAATACAGTACAGTATTAACAGTAAGTATTTTCACTCACTAACTGAACTATCCAATCGGACGTATTTATTATGCAATGTATAGTGTACTGTCTACAGCACTTTAAAATACAATATTTATAGTGCATTTAAATTTAAAAAATTAACAAAATATGGATATTTAAACAAATTATTGAAAATGGTGGTCGTTCATTTCGATACAGGCTTCAAATCTTTTATGCATATTATCAAAAACGTTTTCAAGCATATCTTCTGAAATTGAATGTATGGTTTCTAGAATGTAATTATTTAATTCTTCTATTGTTGTAGGATGTTTAGCAAACACAACTGTTTCACAGTAACCCCAAAGAAATAATGCAAAGCACTTAAATCAGGCGACATGGGGAAGCCATAATCCTACGCCTGTTGAAATAATTCTGTACTTAGGCCTACTCTATAACAGTGTACGTTACGTATTGTCAATTCAATCTTCACTTCTGCCCGATCTGCATTGATAAATTTACTCAGATATTCTATCTACTGCCCGTCCATGTGGTTATGTAGGAGGGTCTTAGAAAGGGGGGAAATCACGTGACAATTCCTTACTTTACGATGCCCTTTTATTTAAATTATTTTAAATAGTTGTATAATATTAGGTAGAAGTCCAATTTCTAACAGCAAATGTTTTCAGAAAAGAGCTAAGATAACTCAGCCACTAGACTTTACAAAGGGGCCAGCAGAAACGGATGGGGGAACCGGGATGCGATGTAAATAAACGGACGCACAATACCTGTACGAAAATATGATTCAATAGTGAATGAATGCTCTTTCTTCAGTGAAAAATGTGATCATATTTCTGAAACATACTACACTCACTATACTCACTCTGTAATGTTTATTTTCACCGTAAGACGACTTTGCGGCTTTGGTTGTATGTGAAGTTCGCTATTAGAAAGAGTCGGAGTGAAGTACATTAAAAAACTCAGGTACAATAAAAATTGAAGTAAAAATAAAATATGTCCCTGTACATACATGATGTAATTCTATACGAAGGTGATGATATATGGGCTACTGTATTTAAGTGAAAATTATAATACCCGCCTAATATGCAGTCCCTGTAAATACGCGGTTTCTTGAAGAGCGTCTTGTCGGTGTTTTGCCATAATAATAATAATAATAATAATAATAATAATAATAATAATAATAATAATACTTACTGGCTTTTAAGGAACCCGGAGCTTCATTGCCGTCCTTACATAAGCCCGCCATTGGACCCTATCCTGAGCAATATTAATCCAGTCTCTACCATCATATCCTACCTCCCTCAAATCCATTTTAATATTATCTTCCCATCTGCGTCTCGGCCTCCCCAAAGGTCTTTTGCCCTCCGGCCTCCCAACTAACACTCTATTTGCATTTCTGGATTCGCCCATACGTGCTACATGTCCTGCCCATCTCAAACGTCTGGATTTTATGGTCCTAATTATGTCAGGTGAAGTATACAATGCGTGCAGCTCTGTGTTGTGTAACTTTCTCCATTCTCCTGTAACTTCATCCCTCTTCGCCCCAAATATTTTCCTAAGAACCTTATTCTCAAAAACCCTTAATCTCTGTTCCTCTCTCAAAGTGAGAGTCCAAGTTTCACAACCATACAGAACAACCGGTAATATAACTGTTTTATAAATTCTAACTTTCAGATTTTTTGAAAGAAGACTAGATGACAAAAGCTTCTCAACCGAATAATAGCAGGCATTTCCCATATTTATTCTTCGTTTAATTTCCTCCCGAGTGTCATTTATGTTTGTTACTGTTGCTCCAAGATATTTGAATTTTTCCACGTCTTCGAAGGATAAATCTCCAATTTTTATAGTTCCATTTCGTACTATATTCTGGTCACGAGATATAATCATATACTTTGTCTTTTCGGGATTTACTTCCAACCCAAGCGCTTTACTTGCTTCAACTATAATTTCCGCGTTTCCCCTAATCGTTTGTGGATTTTCTCCTAACATATTCACGTCATCCGCATACACAAGAAGCTGATGTAACCCGTTCAATTCCAAACCCTGTCTATTATCCTGAACTTTCCTAATGGCATATTCTAGAGCGAAGATAAAAAGTAAAGGTGATAGTGCATCTCCCTGCTTTAGCCCGTAGTGAATTGGAAAAGTATCAGATAGAAAGTGGCCTATACGGACTCTGCTGTAAGTTTCACTAAGATACATTTTAATTAATCGAACTAGTTTCTTGGGAATACCAAATTCAATAAGAATATTATATAAAACTTTTCTCTTAACCGAGTCATACGCCATTTTGAAATCTATGAATAACTGATGTACTGTACTCTTATACTCCCATTTTTTCTCCAATATCTGTCGAATACAAAAAATCTGATCAATAGTCGATCTATTACGCCTAAAAGCACACTGATGATTCCCAATAATTTCATCTACATATGGAGTTAATCTTCTCAAAAGGATATTCGACAAAATTTTGTACGACGTCAACAAAAGTGATATTCCTCGAAAGTTACTACAGTTAGTCTTGTCCCCCTCCTTAAAAATAGGTACGATTATGGACTCCTTCCATTGTTCTGGTACAATTTCCTTTTCCCAAATTGGAAGTACAAGTTTATAAATTTCGCTAGATAATGCCCTTACACCCTCTTGTATTAATTCTGCTGGAATTTGATCAATACCTGGAGACTTGTACTTTTTCAGATTTTCTATTGCAATTTCGACTTCAGAAAGTGTGGGTTCCGGTATAAATGGCTCAGCAATTTGTATTTGAATTTCGTCCCGATCATTTCTATTTGCCCTATGTATATTTAGTAGTTGCCCAAAATTGTTTTTCCATCTGTTAAGGATTGAATGAGAGTCTGCAAGCAAGAATAATAATAATAATAATGATAATGATAATGATAATGATAATGATAATGATAATGATAATGATAATGATAATGATAATGATAATAATAATGATAATGATAATAATAAAATAATATTTACAATATGATATTAAATATTATTATATTCGTAAAAGTAAACATTTCGCGAAGCGCCAGGGTACCATTTTATTTACCACTACAACCTTGGGCAATAATAATGTTGGTAATGTTAAAAAAGCATTATATTTATGGTTTTGTCCTGTTTTATGCTTCCTTCCATGAATGTATTCGAGCTAAGGTTAGAAATTCAACCAATTAGATCATTGTATTTAATTGGATTGAGATAATCCAGTACATCATAGGGAGGTTTAATTCCTGAATCTGTCTGACATACGAGTGGCTTTCATCTCACCGGGAATAGAACAAACAAATACTGTAACTGTAAGCGAGCGGTTGTACGCGCTCGGTAATGTAGGCATGTTATACACGACCCTAATGCAGGGTTATAATGAGGAACGATGTCATGAGTCGTGTGACATCCTGCAACGCTACTTAAGCAGATGCGTCTGTCCTTAATGTTTAATGCGCTTCTAATATTCATCACAGAACAATGCGTCTACCGCCTTCACTCCGGCGGCACTGATCTCCCTCCGTCTTCCATAGGACCAAATGAATCTCTAATTTAATACACTCAAGTTATTTTCGTGCCTTATTCCAGAGTTGGAGTTTTATTTAATTTTGCCAAAATTTGTAAGATATGTATTTCTATTCGTATTTGTCTATCACTGTCATTACTTCTATAAATAAATTTCTAAATTATAGACATCAGCTCAAAGAATTTTGAGTGACCACAAGGGTCCTGAATACAATAAACATGTACAATAATGGGATGTGATACATTAAAGAAAAAAGAAAGTTAATTGTTGAAGGCAAATATAAGTTGATTAATTGAAATAGAGATGATGATGTACTATTTGAAGAGAATCCTTGATAATATTTATAAGAATAGACATTACATAATCAAAAGGAATCTGAAGTTCCTTAAGATAATTCCACGTGAATTTTGTGATTGAACCTCTACTGCCAAACAGCAAACCAACGACGGACCATTGTTTAAGAGGGACGTTGTACTTTTGAGAAAGATACGGCAGACAAGGTTCATATATGGACTTCTTCTCAATATCAACCTCGGTGGCCTGATTTAGGTTTCTTTCGAAACGGATAGTAGGGTCAAGAACAAGAGCCCGTTTTAAGCGTCCGTTGATAGCAATAGTCTGCCCGTCTAAAAGAACCATCTGATGATACACAATGTACTTCCTCATGAATCTCCCAATTTAAAGTTTTTAACGATATCGCCAAACCTCCGAATTACAAAAACATAGTTTTATGTCGTACAACAAATTGGCAAAACCTCATTTCTCACACTAGTTTATTAAACCGTGTCGGACTGTAAAGAAAACAACTATCGCAATGTCCATATTTTATATGTTGTACAATATTATAATATTGTGTAGAGACAAAGAGAAATAACTCGTCCGGCCTTAATTAAGGATGACCGCGAGGATCCGGAAATTAATAGCAAATAAATATAATTAATAAAATATGAATATTGTTATAAAAATAAAATGTAGTAATTAAGCACCATTGATTATCATTATAAAATAAAATCTTAGAAGATCATTATAAAATTATACTTATAAATAAAAGATTTTATTTACAATTAGCATATCCTTAATTAAGGCCTTCTGAGTGGTATAAATGAAACTGTATAATCTGCAGGGAATCTTTAGGAATTTGCGAGATCATGTTTTAATTTCAAAAGATGATATTGATAATTGTTTTAAAAATGATATGTAAATTTTGTTAAAGAACTCCGAGCACCAAAAAATAAACCTGTCACTGACCAATTGAAGAGAGGGATGTTATACTTGGCACTGAGGTAGTGAATACAAGGTTCATAAATGGCCCTCTTTTCCTGATCAACCTGATGAGCTTGGTTATTTAATTTTCCTACCAATTTTTTCTATTGTTCTATTAAAATTATAGTATATATTAACCTGTTGTATCCTATAGGATACTTTGTGAATTTAAGAGTTAATAATACTTACTTACAAATAGCTTTTAAGGACCCGGAGGTTCGTTGCCGCCCTCACATAAGCCCGCCATCGGTCCCTATCCTGCGCTAGATTAATCCAGTCCCTATCATTATATCCCACCTCCCTCAAGTCCATTTTTATATTATCCTCCCATCTTCGACTAGGCCTCCCCAAAGGGCTTTTTCCCTCCAACTAACACTCTATATGCATTTCTGGATTCACCCATACGTCCTACATGCCCTACCAATTTTAAACATCTGGATTTAATGTTCCTAATTATGTTATGTGAAGAATGCAATACTTTGTGTAACTTTCTCCATTCTTCTGTCACTTCATCCCTCTTAGCCTCAAATATTTTCCTAAGCATCTTATTCTCGAACAACTTTAACCTTCATGGATGCGTCTGAAGGAACGAAGAACAATACATTCACTGACTCTTCTGTTTAGAATCATGTATACATCTACTCCGAATTATCTGTTATCGCGCTTTCGATTTCTTACAACTCTTCGAAACCGACATCAAGCACTTCTTTCTATCCCTTATCATAGAATGTCTTTATACTCATCTTCCTATACTGTAGAAATACCTCGCGTCAGGAATTCGTTACCTAATGACGCCAGGGACTGCCGGACTTTATCACAAATCAAAATTAAATTGGAAAATTTTGTTTTAATTAATGTTTTTAGGTATTGCTAGAAGTATTGGTTTGTGTTTTTTTCTTTACTTTTTTAAATCTAGATTAAAATTTCAAGTTTTTTGTTTATGTTAGTTAATTAGTTAGGATACAATTAATTATGGTACTTAATCACTCTTTTAAAGTTTGTGTGACTGCAACCTGTGTATATTTTTGTGTGGCTTTACTTTGTTTATAATTTTTTTCTCTCTCTCTTTATTTCTTGTGTAGCTTTACTTTGTATATAGTGTATTTTTTTCTGTTTATTTCTATTATTGTATTTGTATTCCTGGTGTTGTGGAAGAGAAGGCCTGATGGTCTTAACTATACCAGAACAAATAAATAAATAAATAATAAATAAATAAATAAATAAATAACCTCTGTCCCTCTCTCAAAGTGAGAGTCCAAGTTTCACAACCATAAAGAACAACCGGTAATATAATTTTTAATTTAATAGTTGAGTTGTTCGGACTTATTTCATTGCTAATTTGCAGAAATGTAGCACAACGTTTCGAAGAGTGGATCTCTCTTCGTCGGCAGGTGAAAACCTACTGTGGGGATCGTTACAAACAGCTAGCCTGTCCAACTGATCGACGAGCGTCAGATCGGTGCGAAATATAAAGACGGAACACACGATGTCATAAGCTGTTGTAACATGTAATATAGAGAATGTAAAGAACAATAAAAAGGAGAAATCCGTGATTGTAACTAAACTAATATATAGAATAATAACACCAAAGAAAAATAGGCACTAATAATCAAGATTGGAAATAGTGAAATGATGCAACAATAGGAAATAAATTAATGAGCGGGGAAACAGTCGATCAGTCAGACAGGCTAGCTATTTGTAACGATCCCTACGGCAGGTTTTCACCTGACGACGAAGAAAGATGCACTCTTCGAAACGTTGTGCTACAATTTTTTAAAATTAGCTAGGCCTAAGGAAAAAGTCCAAACAACTCAACCATTAAGCTTTCACCGTTGCTCTCTTCCCCTCCTTATTCAGATCAATGCTTTTTAATAATAACTATTTACATTTTCTCTCTCTGAATGTCACGATCCATCTTACTAATGTGCTTCAAATTCCCGTTTTTTTTTACGTTTGCGTTTAAGTTAATGAAGTTAGAGCGATCAGAAGTCCCTTTTTTATGGGGACTGTTTCATTTTTGACTATCTGTCCCATTGTCCCGAAAAAATGAAGGAATAATAATATATATTGTTCCGTTTGCAGAGTAAAGACTAATAAATTTGGGTTTCCCGGTCACTGATGGAGTCAAAAACCCTGATAGAACTGATATTTAACACTTGCGGTGAATTTCGATGAAGTCCTGAGAGCCTGAAGAGTCAAATGTACTTTCCTCACTTCAACGCTGGGTCCCCTGCCATCTATTATTATGCGAAAGAGAGAATGGTGTGCGGAAAGCAACGAAAAACTACAGCATTTACCTTTTCCAAGAAAAGCAACTGATCAGGAACAAGAAAAGAAATTGGTTGGATCACTCGCTAAAAAGAAACTCCCTAGTGAAGGATACACTGGAAGAAATAGTGAACGGGAGAAGAAGATAATAGATCAGATGATAAACAATATTAAGATAAGGATCGTATGCGATGACTAAGAAGAAAGCGGTAAAGAGGAAATATTAGAGAATTCTGGGTTTGCAGTTGAAGACCAGAATACTATGAATACTATAAATCAATGATTTGTTTCATTTCTTATTCATTGCATGAAAAATATTCCGTCTACTGGATTACCTAGTAAGTAAAATTAGAAGCAGAAAGAACAATATTTTCAAACACTGAAACTACAACCACTATTGAGAGAACTTTAAATTGAAATATTATTGAAAATTATGTGGTATAAAGAAATTATCAATGACTTTTATGTCACGTAATATTAAATATTAAGAAAAATGGTCCACTTCTTTGAAAGCTTTGTAATGTTTCATGTAGATTGGATTGTTCTAAGATGCAAGGAAATACATGAATGTCTGAAGTATATATGAATCTGCATGAAAACATTACGACTATTGTGAACTCTTTGAAGACGTTTATCATGTTATAATGAGTTTGAGAAAAGAAAAGTGAATGGGATTTTGAAACTGATCTTGAGGAAAAGTGGTCTGATATATTTAAAAGTCTTTGCAATGGAAAAAAAAATATTTTGAAAATATTGTTTTTTTTTTTGTACAGTTTGTGTTAGCAATTCCAGGAACCAATGACTGCGGTGAGAGCGTATTTTCGTTAATAAGTACTCTTTCAACAAATGAGGAGATTATGTTCCATAATGACACAATCAAAGCCATTGTCATACTAAAAATTGCCTTTCAGGATATTTCTTGTTACAAATTTCAAGAAATTCTATTACAAACCCTAAGATCTTGAACGAATTAGCCTACACTCATCTGAAGAATAGAATAATGTTAATGCTTCAACTGAATTTTCTTTTTCATGTGCCTAGGGTAGTAATGTTAAATAATGTGTAACTATTTACTTAAATATGTATTCCTTTAGTGATTAAATATGGGTTTATTCCGAAAATATTTGTAAAATAAATAGGTTATATTACAACAGTAATATATTTAATTAATTAATTTTCCACTACTTTCACTAGAATTATGACCTGGCATTATTTAAATCATTTCAAAGAAAATTTTGGGAAAAGCATTCCGCTTTTTGAAATTCTGATTCATGTTACAGTAGGTCAATACGAATATTGGGATTTGTTTTAACCTTCTATTTAATTCTTTTCACTCTGGTGGGTTAGACTAACATTTCCAAGTTTGAAAAAAATATTTTAAATGATCAAACAAGAATTGTCTTGGTGAAATGTTACTACGAATATTGTAGAAACTTTATCGTCGGCTAAGAAGGTTTTTGACAAAATTTGATCTGAGAAATGACGCTTGTACCATGCCTTCTTTTGTGAACCAATACGTTTGTGGAAACTAATCCAGTTCACGCCTGACCGTGAAACGAGAGGGCCCGGGTTCAAATCCTGGTTGGGACAAATTACCTGGTTGAGGGTTTTTTCGGGACCATTCACATAATCTCTTTTATAAAAGCTATTTACTAAATTTAGTACAGTTTCTCTACACTGAACTGGTCGGCCAGGAAATTTACGTAATAGTACATTATAGGCAACGAGCCTATAATGAAGGTAATTAAGAAGCGAGTTCTTAATTACCATTATAGGCGAGTTTCATACGACTTTTTATGCTCGACCATATTTCTAACTCGATATTATTAATTTTCTTTGTATCTGACCTTGGCCAATATCCCGTATGTTGTGAGATGTGCGCAGACGCGAAAGTATTGATTTTTTCCGAGGAACAGATGTTCACATTGACCTTGCTAGGCCATAAGAACCTACAGAGATAACATTAAAATTAAATAGACATTGAAAAACGAGATGACAAATTGAATTTATTTTAATATTATTTACAATTAACGCTAATTATTATAGTAACAGAACATAACCTTCTGCGACAGTATTGGATTTCCAGCCTCCGTGACTTTTCGCTAATTCTCTTTCGATTGCATATCCGAGAATAATCGATACTTGCGGTTTTATAACGGTAGAAAGCTGACCTGTCATTGGCTGAACAGTTGTAACCTGAGTCGTCATTGGCTGAAAGACCTGACCTTTAATGAGTAGGTGTACTTTAATGACATACAATAAAGGTCTGCTACCAGGTGTATAATTACTACATTTCGGCATGGTCGAGCATAAAAAATATTGTCTTATTCTGACACACAATTTCTTTTTCCGTATGTACACATTCATGCACTAAATATGTAACCATTACAAAATACAACACAGGTTAAGAACATAAATTGCAGGTTTAATTATACAGGTTCTGTGAATGAATGGAAAAGACAAAAGACAACTTAGTATTCTTATCGAAGAAAAAAATGGATGGAATAGGGGCTACCTAGCTCTAGAATATAACATAGTTAGCACGTAAGTTTTAATCTAGTGAAGAGTCCTGAGTTCGCAGATGAAAGCACTTAGCGGGGGGACCTGCCTCTTGTAGGTCGACAGAAATACCGGGAGCGCTCGTGGGACTCACTGTATAATATACGAGTAGTTTTCCATTTATATTTTCAGTGTTATGTTTTCACAAATGGTATTGGTTATTTCACAGGTATGTATTACACTGACTATTACACTTTTACTATGTCATAATATTTTTGACCAATAAAACGGTAGGAAAGGACGTCTGTCAACCAATCATGGCTGCTTATAGCACAATTTTATTGTCCCTAGCATTTGTTTAATTTTATCGCGTCCCTAGGATTTGTTTTTTTATCACTATCCTAGCATTTGTTTCTTTGTTTGCCAACATTTCAAACTGGATTGGTCTGGACGCAAAAAAAAAAAAAAAAAAAACAGAAAAATTACAAATCACTCCAGTCCATACACAGCACTTTGAAATATGACTCGCATTGTCATTCAAGAACAAGAATTAATAAAGATCTCTTGTCATAGCTATACATCTTCCCTGAAATCCTATTTACAAATAAATGAAGAGCACCATTCGGAAATCCTGAATAAGTTGAGGAATACACCATGTACATCAACGAGTTCCACTACTTTTACGCACACGTCCAATATAACATCAACTGAACCACCAACCACTAAAAAATTCAAATTTGAAAATTGTACTTTCAATAATTGTTCCTTTTAAAATTATTTATGTTTATTTTATATTTCATCATCCTTAATTAAAACTTTTATTTCATCATTCCTAATATTATAACTTTTCAAACACTTGTTTATTATATTTAGGTTATGTTATAGCTTGTGCTGTGTGATATGGATAGTCACGTATCAGAGATTGTTTAATGCTAAGATTTACTGAATATCATCTGTCAAGTGAGGTTGATTACTGGGATCCGGATAATTGAAGTGGAATGCAACTGTTTTAATAAAAATGAAACTGAATCAACAAAGCCTTTTTGGCTAGTAACCTCCACAGAGTTCAATAAAGATTCTATATTTGGCACAACTGATAACAAGAAAACAGTTAATCATAACACACTATTGCCATCTAGCGGAATACAAAGGTACAATAATACATTTGAAGAGAGTTCAGTATTTTCGTAAGTCAATATTTTATTGTATTAGTGTATACTTCGTTACTTCTAATCTTTATATACTTTCTTCTAATCGTGTAATAGTCAATTAAATCCCACTCGAGTTTTGTTTTTCTCTAGATAAATTCATACCTCTAGTGAGATTACTGTTGAAAATATTATTGTAAGGTGACACTTTTATCACTTTCAAACACTGAGAAGGCCTAAATGAAATAATCGTTTTGAAATTCACTTAATATACAATTATATATCTAGAATCAATTTCTACATAGTAAATTATACACATATATTTAGAGACTGCAAGTATTTTAAATGTTTTAAATTATACAAGCATTCCTTTCATGTAATATGCAAGAAATCAAGTTTATCATGCTATTGGGTGAATGTGTGCAGTGAATTATTCATAAAATATTTAATTCATATACAGTTTTGTCTTTTGAATGTGTAATCAAAAAGCATACGTCATTTTCATGTACTCATTTTGTAATCTCAGAATATCCTACGATTGCATAATAATGTAAAGAAAATTGTATAATACATTTTAGCACGCTGTAATTTTTGGACAACGGTTAGGAAAAGATTTTTAAGAAATGTGCGACCGGCCAACAATGCTTTTACAACATAAAATAGTTGATATCCCCAAACTAATTCGGACGTGAAACTTATTATGTTAATTTTTATCGTCTTATCAATGTCGTCTGAGTTTTTTTTTTCCGTCCCCTTAGACAATTAACCTTACAAATGATACATGAGGTAGGACTCCCGTGACATGACGTGGGACCAGGATGCCGCCGGTCCTCCTACACAAGAAAGAACGGTAGGTACACAGATAACTAACAAACACAGGCCCACGGCGGGATTATGACACACAACTGTGGCTTCACCCAGGTTTAAAGGTGAGCGCTTCAACTGTAGCAAACTCAAGGCAGGATCATACGATAAATATAACATTTTTGCTTTTAGGCCCATATATTAACGTGAAGAATAATGGTAACGAAAGAAATATTTTATGGAGAGTAGAGAAGGAAAACTTCATTTTTGTTGTATTGACATGTTATGACAAGCAAAATTAAACGGATACCATATAACGCAATGAACCAGGATAGAGTCATCATTCCATTTTTGGAGTGAAAAGGACGAAGTAGGTAATGAAGAATAGAAATCTGAAGAATATGCAATGTACGAACCAAGATCTACAGTGGAAAGGTTGTAACGACTTTAGAATTACATGAGCAAAACCCTTAATACCTAGAGGAAATTGTTAGTAATAATAATAATAATAATAATAATAATAATAATAATGACTATAAAATTGTACAATAATTTCCCATTGTACGTATGTATGACATGTACAGTAGATTGTAGTTATTCATTTATTTACGTATTAATTAATATGAAGTAAATATTACCTTTATTGACTGCGAAACAAGCGGGCCAGGGTTCAAATCCTGGTCGGGACAAGTTACATTTGCGATAAGTGCCCACTTACTCTAGGGACATAATTGGTATGATCATAATGGGAATGATTATAATTGGTATGATTATAATTTGTATGATAGTAATTGGTGTGATTATAATTGGTATATTTTAATTAATGTTTAGAGTGATATTAATACCGTAAATCTAAAATGTATTCCATCCTCATAACTCGTGTAGACTTGGCCTAAAATTTATAGTTTGAGTCATGTATGTACTGGGGTTAATGAGTAAAGGATTGTCGATCAAGATCCAAAGGCAGGTCATCGCATTGGCTACGGCGTGGGTACACCATCTAGTAGACGCGAATCACGCGGACTTCAAAGGTCACTGTAGCGTCACTGGTGCGAGCCGATAAAACGGTGCGACATTCGTTGGAGAAGCATCATTATTATTATAATAGCTCTGCAGTCAGTAGAAGTGCTGGGGAGGGTGACGAGTGGCCCACGTGGCAACGAGTAATCATCATCTTCATTTCATCACTTGTACTAAGCCTTGTATTTCATGATTGATTAATAAACTTAAGTATTGGCAGCCCTTGGTTGTTTAAAGAACTTAGGTCTTTTACTAACCCACCTACAACGCACTCCAATAGAAGTTATTCTAACAAACTTCATCACATCTGGTTGGTGTTTTTTGTGAGGTTTTCCCTCAATCTCTCGAAGCAAAATTGCAGGGTAGCTTTCGACGTTGGATCTCGAACTCATTTCGCCTTCATTAATGCCATTCCATTAATCATGTTAACAGTTACGGGAAGATATGGTGGACGTGGTTCCAGGATCTGCCTACAGGCGAGATCTGTCCTTGGGAGCTGCACATATCCATAGAGGCCGCAGGGGCTTTCATAAGCGGACTGCGGGTGACCGGAGTAGTGTAGTTCCCTTGGATAAATGGCGCCTTGGTGAGTCATGGAATCCACGACTGTATGTTCTTCTAGATGAGGCTGCAGCAAATTCAGGCACGTGAATTGCAAACAGATCCCATCGATCTGAGGAGGCCGCAGACTAACATCACAGGAAGGCGAAGGATCAGGTCTCCAGTCAGAACTGGATGCTGTGACTGAATCGATAAGATGGCACCATGCAGTGAATCATGTGCTTGATGAACGATCCTAAATGGACTTCAACAGTCATTCTAAGAAAACGAGATTGCACAATAAGACTATGGCTGCGTTGCTTACCTACGGGCACTCCTCCGAATGAAAGAACATATTATATAAGAAAATACATGAACATTTCCGAGTGCATATATAGGAAAAATAAACAGTGTATGTATACATTGCAAATAGACAACAGTTTTTCTTACGGAGATATTTCTTTTGTTTGTTCATCTTCAGTAACTAATGTAAACATGATTTTCCATTGCAATCATCTTGAAATTCTTTCAATGTTTTACGTGTGAATCTTAATGAAATTGATGGCGTAGTGTCTTTAATTTAATTTTGAGCGTAATGGAATCATATTTGTGTCTCTTTTCATTCTTCCGCTGAAGCTGTACGTAATGCTGAACAGTAGTTGAAGACTCGAAGAATAAGTTGCGAATAGCAATGCACTATAACTTTAACATTACTTTCCAAGTTTGCTCTGCTGTTCATTCCTCGGGGAAATTAAAACTTGGAAAACTTCTAAGTTTGCATGGGGAACTGAAAAAATAAACAAGGAAAGCTATGCAATTTATTGATGATATGGGCTACATTTTATTCTTTCAATTGACCTCGCTTGACCTAATTCTACATTTAACTTCCTCAGGAGTAAAGAAGATATACATTTGTGTAATGACAATTTTATTTCATCACCAAAGTGAAAATTGTTACGTCAGGATCTTAGGTGTCATTTCCAGTCCCATTTAATTTCTCAATTCCATCTGTATCGCTACAAATTTGTTAGATTTGTAGGTTTATAAAGTTGATATGGGTTTTTAAACAGTTACATATTCACAGTATACAACATAAAATTTAACCTTAAATCCAGTGCACACTAGTCACCTGTCATGCTGTATTCTTGAAGTCCTTCTGTGCTGGTTAAAATTGGAAGAAAGCAGACAAATTTCACAGACCAATATTCTGGACACCATGCAATATCCACATTAATAAATTCCCGTTTTTGCGTACTTTCTGTGGTAATAATGTTCAGTGCAAAGATACGTGTGCGAGCAATTTATTGTCACTTATAAATAGGTTCCGTATTCCAGCTACCTATAAACTGGAATGAAGTTGCGCGATTCGAAGTATATGTGACGTCACAACGCAGGTACAGGTACGTTCGTATACAAAATAGTTACGCAACCTCTACCCTCTTCCTCTAGAAAGTCAAAACCGGGACACAATCATAGTGAGTAGTCTTATCTATCACTGCTCTCACTAGTCGTATTAATTAAATAACTACATCTTTGTGGCTGATTGAAAGTTCATTGCAGAGATAAAATGCCTTAGGTAAGACGCTCAAGCGTGTAATATTGCAGGACATAGTTGAGGACGTTTAAACTAATATTTTCACTGTCAATATAGACATTAACTTACATATCAATTGTGTAAAATAAACGTAAACGTGACAAAAACAGTGCACTGAAAGACAGTGCAATACCAAAAGGCACAGAAAGTATGTTGAACGTAATCCAAAAGAACCAGTACCATCGCAATATGAAAATTATGAAGATATTCGACATTTAGCATGGATTTGTGTAGCCTACCATGTTGTTCAGTGCCAACATCCCAATTAATAAATTAAATAATCTACATTTCAGAGAATTTCTAGGAAAGTATATAGAGAATTAGTGGGGTTTCAGTGATGAGCGACATGCAATATCCTAATGAAACACGAAAAAATAACAGATAATAGTAATATCCTGTACTACATAATGCAGCAACAACGTCATTTGCCATTCATATAATTTCTTGCAAATATAATCACTTCAAGTGACATCCGCACATGTTCAAGTTCCGTAACTTACGAATGCACGTTATTATTCACTGCAAAGATCACTACGAAAATCAACATCACGGCTAATGCATGTGTTTACTAGTATAGCTTCAGCATGTCGGGAGTTGACTGTACTCCACTAACACGCAGCGACGACCGTTTGTTTATATCCTTATCCATTACATTACCCTGTTCGGCGTACTGTATACCTAATGTGTCTTTAGGTAGCTGGAATACGAAGCCTACTTATAAATAATGTTAAAAGGAGGTCTACAATTATCTTACACACTGAGGTTGCTGTGACTGCAATATAACCAAATATCAAAAAGATAGGATTTTCGAGTTATTATCTGTACACTGGCAGAAATATTATTGTACGTTTCAAATTAAACTGATTTCCAGGAATAAAGCACTCCTTTATCCTATCAAATAGCTAGTTCATCACTGAAGCTCTGTTGCTACCGTGACTTAAGCATTACTCTCACTAATGTAGGCTATCTTGACTCATAGAAGACGTGTGGCAAGCTACCATTGCAGACTATAGTTATGGAGGAAGCAAGTTTCCTTGGTATGTTTCCTTCAATGCCATGCTTGATTTTAGGCCTGTATTGTTACTAGATAATTTTCAATAAAGTTTCTTTAATTTCTATCGCCTTATACAACTTTCTTAGTACAATTTTAAATTAAACATTTTTTGTAAGTCCTATTTAGTATAGTATAAAAGTTTCTTGCACAACATGGTCGGAATGATAAGATTGATAAGTATATGTAAAAAATACGGATATGCAATGTTTTTAACGGTATCGTGATCAAGAAGTATATGTAAGATAAATACCCAAATTGTAAGTATCAGTACAAAATATAAAAGGGTATCGTGATCAAAAAAGTTTATGTGAGATAGAAGCAATATCGGTAAGAAATACGGATAACCAATGTTTTTAATGGTATCAGTTATCGAGAAGTTTATATAAGATACAAGATACAAGTATATGTGAAATTGGTGTTATGTCCAATCCCTTCTTATTTCAGTATTCTGTTTGTGACAGTAAATAATCTGGCTTACGAAAATGCATGCATAGTTTTCATTTCACTATTTTAAATTGATATAAATGAATTGGCCTCATTGATTTTAAATAAGGATACTACTTTCTTGTTGAGCAACCAGTAGTTGTGTGTAATCAGACCTTAGGAGGGGAAGTTAAGAGGTGGAGATACTTGAGGCTTTCCACTTGAGTAAACGCTATTCCGGATAGCTAAACTGAGGTCATTCAGAGGCAGAATCGTCTATCATCCGGATTTGAGACGAGTCCTCTGATCTTTCAAAGGCTGGGGAATAGGATGAGTCGCACGTTAATTATATATGAATATGACATATTTTTAAGGAGCACTATTTTAAAATAATGCTGAAAAACTAAGAAAATCCCCCCCCCCTTTTTTTTGGTTTTATGGTCGTAATTATACATAAGTATTTGAATTTTTTTTAAAGGATACAGCATTATAATCAAATGTGGCCTAATATTATACGTGAATAATTGGAGAGAAATGTTTTCTTTTTAATGATTATTTTCTCGGCTTAAAATTTTAAGACATTTATTGAATAAAAAAAGTTCCTTGCAAAACATTGTCGGATTGATATGAAACTCCTCACAGAGGTCAATTAAATGTTGGTAAATAAAACTTATATTATCATTTCTATTCATATGAAGTTCTACCAGGACATATTCATGCACTTAGATTAAAATATTCTGTAATGATAAATTCATGAAATTTAAACATTTATTGTGAGATTCTATTTATTAGACTGAGGTCAAAAGGCTAATTAATTTTAATTTCCATGACTATTTTCAAGCTTTTGAGCATTATGAAGTAAAAAGTTTGGAAACATTGGCTCGCGGAGTCATTTTAGTGACGCCATTAAAAATATACAGTATTTATAAAATATACTTTCAAAACTATTCGCCCTAATGGCACCAAATTTTGTACAGATGGTAGTATTGTAGGCCTGTTATGCAGTTTATATTCCACAAATTTTTTATGTAAATTGTGGAAGTTTTAAAAATCATAGTCTGTGTGTCTCCTTAAATTCTGAAATTAGAGTGTAGCGTGGTTGCTTTTCCGTGCCATTTGATCAGATTCATTTGGACCATTTTATTTGTACTTGCACTGTGAATGTTAATTTATTTCTGTATTAATGATGGCTCTTATTTTATAGCTTCAGGGCACAGTTCGGTACTTTAACGTGGTTACATTGAATTAAATTATTCAATATATTTATTTGCTACAGTATAAGACCAATTTATACATAACCAATAGTTGGCAATGTAAGTGATATTTATGTTATGTATTGGCATTAAAACCAATACATTCCTACTACATATTAATTATTATCCTGTCTCAGTAACACCCCAATTTCACACGTTATTATCTGATTACTGTCTCTCACTACAGTAATCGTGGTCATACTTGGCTATATTTTCTTACTCTCAGGACCGTCGCAATTTTAGTATGTGTGTCTTAGTAAATCGTAGAGAAGAATCAGTACAGGCCAATCTCTATTCGATGCTTTTCCCAATTCAATGAGGGCTAAAGCAAGGAGATGTACTATCACCTTTAGTTTTTAACTTTGGTCTAGAATATGCCATTAGGAAAGTCCAGGATAACAAAGAGGGTTTGGAAATGAACGGTTTACATTAGATGCTTGTCTATGCGAATGACCTGAATATGTTAGGAGAAAATCCACAAACTCTCAAGGAAAACACGGAAATTTTACTTGAGGCAAGTGAAGAGATAGATTTGGAAGTAAATCCAGAAAATACAAATTATAAGATTATTTCTCGTGATCAGAACATTGACCAAAATTTGAAATTTATCCTTTGAAAAGGTGAAAAATTCAAATGTCTTGGAACAACAGTAACAAATATAAATGATTCTCGGGAAGAAATTAAACGCAGAATAAATATGGGAAATGCCTGTTATTATTCGGTTGTAAATCTTTTGTTATCCAATCTGCTCTCTAAAGAGCTGAAAGTTAGAGTTTATAAAGCAGTTATATTACCGATTGTTCTGTATGGTTGTGAAATTTGGACTTTCACTTTGAGAGAGGAAGAAGGCTAAGGGTGTTTGAGAATAAGGTGCTTAGGAAAATATTTGGGGCTAAGAGGGATGAAGTTAAAGGAGATTGGAGAAAGTTACACAACGTAGAAATGCACACATCGTATTCTTCACCTGACTTAATGAGGAATATTAAATCCAAACGTTTGAGATGGACAGGACATGTAGCACGTATGGGCGAATCCAGAAATCCATATAGAGTGTTGGTTGGGAGGCCGGAGGGAAAAAGACCTTTGGGGAGGCCGAGACGTAGATGAGAAAATAATATTACAATGGATTTGAGGGAGGTGGGATATGATGATAGAGACTGGATTAATCTTGCTCAGTATAGGGACCAATGTTGGGCTTATGTGTGGCCGGCAATGAACCTCCGGGTTCCTTAAATGTCATTTGTAAGTAAGTAATGTCATATTTTTTAATAATCGGAGACTTGTGTCATTTCTCAGGATCCATATTTCACTGTTTAAACTATCAATTGAAGAGGATTTGTTTTAAGAAATTTATTTTATATTTCTTCAGTTTTGATTTTAAGGCTTCCATGTAATACTGTATCGCATAAACAACTAACATGTGTATCTACTTTCTGTATCTCCTTTCTTTTTCAAAGGGATGTAACAGCTTCAATGGCAAAATCGGAATGATGATGAATTTACTGACATTTATCCAGTATTTGAATTGTTATTTGTGTTTCTTTTACGAAATTTACTAACTTAAGTATTTCATTGGGAATACGTAAGTTGTATTCAGATAAGTTTTGAATTAGACTTGAATTTTTACTATTTTATTTTGTGATGAGCAAGAGTAAATACTAGAATAAATATCTGCAGTGCCTGGGAAAAGTGACATAAGTCAGTTTCCACAAACCTTTTTTGGTAATTTATTAACAACTTAACACTAGTTTATGTCGATTTGATTTTTTCTGAGTATGAATTATTGTAATGGGAGAAATACTTATGTCTCTTTTTCCAAGCTAGCAGATGTTCCGTAAGTTGTCAATAAATTATCAAAAAACGTTTTGGAAAGTGACTTATGTCACTTTTCCCAGGCACTGCAGATATATTCCTTGCTGTCTGTAAGAATATAAATATGAAATATTAGGAGCTTGATTAAATATTTTTCTTTTACAATATTTATAGCTGGCTTGATGAAATGTACAATATCTTTAATTGTGAAGTTTGTGTGGAATGGAATTTTATAATTATTTTTATTTAATCCAATTGAATAATTTGATCTTGTCTGATGTAAAAATAATGGATGCACTATTACAACTACTGTAACAATAAATTGCAGTAGGAAATGGAACGTAAAGAATCGAGAGCACAAAACACTATGTGAATTTGAAGTTCAGATTTTATTTCACCTTCAGATGATAGAATGCTACAAACAGTAGTGTTTATTCAGGTTCGATGTTCAACACGCGATTTATAAATAACCGAAATTTTCTCTGGAACTGTTTACCGTTAATGGAATTCTTTTACATAACGCCTTCGTCCTCGAGGCCCTTACCATGATGGCTAATTTTATTTATATTTTGCAGTAATAATTGATGATATTGATTAATCGAAATTGTTCCACGAACTCAAGCCCCAACACTGGGACGAGCATTGTCGTGAAGATGTCTGACATTAACTTGCATCATCTGTCTTAGGGCGTTTATCTCTAAGGGCACGACGGAACTTTTTCAATGTTTGAGCTGCTCTTCACACGTAGACGATGCTAACAAACGCCGTCTTTACTCAGTAGCTACCTTTCGTTCCGCCAGAGCGACGCCCGATCAAGACATTCATGTTTGTAGCGCAAGATTCAAACTGAACGTCTGGACCAAATAATAAGTACTCTGTAAAAGAATTATTGTTGTGCGTTAATTTCTGATCCTCTCTCGTTTAAAAGGATTCAGAAGCATTCCAGTTCGTTGGTCTGTCATGGATGTGACGACTTATAAATAGGCTTTACCTATGTAGCTTAGACAATCATTACATGTTGGATATATAATGGGCACAAATGGCATAAATTCAAGTATTCGTACTGGATCTAGCCATCGTGAAATCAAGTCGAATCAATCATAAATATGTAGATCTATAAGAAACAACCAGAGGTATGTACTACCGAATCGAACAGGCCTGGGCGCTAATATCTCAGTCGACTCACTACAGCTTTTATTTATTTAATTATTTATTTATTTACTTATCTATCTAAGGTAATTCCGGGAGAGTTTCCCCACTTAAGGATTTTAATCGTTTAAAAATTTAACAAACCAAAGCAGATATTTTATTCGTGTGTTTTAGCAAGTGAAATACATTAAAGGTTTATGTAAAATATGAAACAATCGATCATTCGTACACAATAAGTGGTAAAATAAAAATTAATCAGTTACGATATCACTGTAATATACACACATATAGGGGAGAGATGCCCCACTGTGGTAATTCCCAAATTAAACTATTAATTTGATAAATAACACTCTAAATAATGTCGCTTATTTTATTTTTGCAATAAGTTCATTTTCTGAGCTCGTTTTTCAGTGCGACCACACATATGGCACTTAGCCCACATGTTATGGAACTTCTTGCAGAAAAGTCATTGAATCCAATCAACAACGTCCTTCATTTGATAATAATTTTCAAGGCACTCAACAAAGTATGAACTATCTACTTTGTTTCATTTCACGACACTCTTTTCATATTTTCTCCAAAAGTGTCTTCTATATCTACTAGATTTTGAAGAATTTGACTTTGAGCTTTTTGGAACTGGGAGGCTTTCATAAATGGTGTTTCCATTTTTACCTCCACATGTAACGCGTTCTACAGGTCGCTTTCTTTTGCTCACAGCAAAAGATATTGCTGGCACATAGTTTATTTCATGAAGGGATTTGAAAGGAGACACTGTCGCTGAATTTGCCATTGTGGCAATTGAGCCGAAATTACAACTTTTTATCCCATTACCATTATAACTTTTAGCCGATAGTTTTCTTTTCTTTGAGATTTCCTGAAGAGGCACAGAAAGGAATTCTTACAGCTGTGTTGTTGATTGGTGCATCATAAATACTGAAGAGGTGCTCAGGAACTGCATCTGGATTGAAAGCACAGAAACCTCTGGCTCGAAATCCAAATGACCTCTCTATTACTACCAACCCAGCATTTGTACAGCTTTCTAGATGGATAGTAAGGCTTGCTTTTTATAAGCAATCCATTGCTGTGATTCTCTTCTTGAAATAATGCTTGAGAGACTTAAAATGTGAGCGATCAAGAGATTGAAGTGCCTGAGTTGCATAGGTTGGTAGGCAAACAATTGTGATTCATTATCCTCATTCTAGCATTTTATGTTACCTAAATGTGCTGAATGTTCATCCAAAATTAAGAGAATCTTGCCAGGATTCTTTCTTGGAGTAAAAGTTTCCTTCAATTGCTTCATAAATAATTCTGATGGAACATAGGACGACTTTGGATTCATATAAACCCCCGTTTCTGCTAGGAATCCGTCAAAAAATTTCCATTTTCTTCTCAAACATTGCCGGTGGAAGAAATGTTCCCTCCGAATTGCAACATGTTATGACAGAATCACTTCCACCTTTGTCGCTTGAAGTTAGGACTAGAACATCTTTGGATTCCTTTTTCTCAACCACTTTTCCTTGTAAATTTGTTAGTTGGATGCCACTTTCCTCTATTTGATATGGCTTTCCTACAAATTGCGTTCACATAGAGTTGTTTCCAGTAGGTCAAAATACTGCTTGACTTCTTGTCTCGACATACCTTTACCTCTTCAGAGAGATGGATGATCCTTCTGACTGCCTGACAAGTAACTCAAGGTTTCGCTCTAGGAAGAATTCAGTCATTGGATGTTTCTTGAAGACTCCACTAGATTTCAGTCTGTGGATTGTTCTCTAAACAATTCCATAACAATGCGATGCTTCATCAATTCCCAATTCCCCAAGAAATTACAGTAAGATTGAAGAAATCTCTGGGATTGCATTGACTAACGTTTGGTCGTGAAATGTGTCTTTCAAACACAACTTTTGACACCTATTGAAAATGTCGCTGCAACAAATTTAGAATACCGGTATTCCTTAAAATGTTCATGGATTTCAACTTTGGACACCTCTTGAAAATATGTGATCCTCTAGCAAGTTTTGGTCATCCTTTAAAAATTATTGGCCTCTAATATATAATAATTCTATTCTAATATAATAATTCAATTAAAATTCCAATAAATGCAGCAAGGACACTAATAATAATTAGTTATGTACGGTAATATCACTCTTAAGTACATGGGGCATCTCTCCCTCAAACAGGTGGGGCATCTCTCCCTTTAGCATGACCATTACGCCTTATATATTTAAGGGTAACCGTAATGGACAATTACTTAATTTTTTTTAGAATGGAATATAATGCATGTACTTGTCAAATATATTGGATTAAGCAACATATACATAGCCATTATCCCAATTACGAATTTTGAAAAATTATAAATATTATAACAAAGCTTACGCAGCACTTTCTTTTTCTATTCACTTTTCACAAACAAAAAAAAAACCGTCACAAAGATTGCACTGCTTGCCTTCGAGGGTCGTATACGAATTAAACAAATGGTCCCAAGTTCGATTCCTTAGAGATTTTGAGATAAGGAGAAAAGGAGGGTGGGGCGACTCTCCCCGTGGGGCATCTCTCCCGGAATTACCTTATATATTTATCTATTTATCTATTCATCTGTTCATCTATTGACCTATTCACCTATTCATCTATTTATTTATTTATCTATTTATTTATTTTGCTAATAATTGTAATGTAAAATATAATACAAATAGACAAACTTTAAGTGAACCCTGAAAGAGTAGAACTCGTGCTTAAGGGCGGATTACTGAATTGAAATTAAGAAGTATATAATACAGTTTGTTTTATGTCTACTACGCAATAAGAATATATACATTTAAATGTACAAATTTTCAATTTTTATAAAATCCATACATTTGTTTTTCAATTTAATACTAGAACCACTAGAATTGACAAGATTAGGATATTTAAATATAAATTTGTTGTATATACTTGGGCCTAAATTACTACTATGATTAAATACTGTAGCAGTGTTGTATTTTGGTTCAAACAATCTTAAATAATTATAATTATAATTATAATCCGTATCTTTTGTTTCATAACTATGAGAATACAAGAATACCCCGTAACTCTCCACTCCACTTTCCCCGCCAGAGACAGTAAATGTTTCGGACCGATGCGATTACACAGAAAGGCAAGCATTGCTGAGTGACAAATTGTGTAATTCAGGTATCATAGCTTTCGGCTCTCACTCGTCGCCTAAAATCCACCACTAATGCACAGTGCCTACTATGCGTTTGTCTCTAAAGGCTCATTCACAATGATAATTAAACATAACGTAAGCGTTAACTTCCTAATTTTAAATTAGGAAGATGCCAAAGAAAATGGAAAGGAAAATAATCGAAATAAGCCTGAAGGACAGAAACAGAAACGAAGAAGTACGGCGACGAAGCGGCGTAGAGGACGTGGTCACACTCGCTAAAAGGACGAAATGGCGCTGGGGAGGACACGTGGTACGAATGCAACCTACCAGATGGGCACACACGGCGACACTTTGGGATCCAAGAATTGGCTGGAGAAACCGTGGACGACCGAGGACCAGATGGGGGGACGAATTCAAATTGCAGCTAGGAGGACTGTGGACCAGAATAGGACGCCAAAGAACACGGTGGAAGGACGGAGTAAACCAACTTTGAGCGGCAGCAACAACCAGTGCTAGTGAAATTGTGGACAAAGAACTAGGAATGTAAATAGACCATCAGGTCGGCTCTTCTGATGGTCAAGACTTGAGCCACCCCTGCCCAAGCAGGAGGCTTTGCCCCACTGGGGATTTACGGCTTTTATTATTATTATTATTATTATTATTATTATTATTATTATTATTATTATTATGCGTTAACTTAAGAATATAAACGTTACGGTAAAATCAACAAGTCATACCATCATTCACGATGGGAACATAAACATAATAGCAAACATACTTGGTAACCATGGAAACATAACGACGCCATTTCTTCATATTCTGCCGTATACTTCAGCGCTCCACGATTGTGTTCTGTTTGCAAATCACATAAGCATAAGCATAAGCATAAAAGTTTGAAGTTTGCAAACACTCATGTTAACGTCTTACGGTTAATGTTTATGTCAATGCTTATGTGAATCATTGTGAATGATCCCATTTGGTAGCCTGGGCGCAGACTTCTGTGTTTATGTTACGGTTATGTTTAATTTTCATTGTGAATGGCCTTTAAGCTGTGTAAGCGAGATTTCTCCCTTCCTTTTCCCTTTCCCTTTATGCCCAAGGTGGATTATAAAGTCGGAGAGAAATGCGTAGTATGGTCGATGGTAGGACCGAATTTATGACTAATTTCCCACTTAAATTTTGAGCATTTCCGATAGGCATGCCACTGCACTATAAGTAGGGGAACTTACGGAATGTAGGATGGGTTTGACTGATATAGGCCTATCTTTGTGATAATTTGGCAATCTATACAGTGTGAGGGGAATTCGTTTCTGATAGAGTAATCTTAATATTATCAAGTATCTTAATATTATCAAGTGAGATTGCCCTCATTATAATTTTCTTAATAGTTTATTTTTCTAGCATTTTGTCTAAGGAAACAGCTAAGAGTTTTGATATATAATCAGTGCGTAAATTGACCCTTTAAAGACTAGTGCGTAAAACGTTTTATGGTATTTTGAATCGTAAAGATTGTTTAACAGAAGTGCAGACATAAATGACTATCTCTGTGTCTTTTATATATATTTACTATATAGTATAGCAGTGGGGGCATAATTAAATATAAACACAACTACAAAATGTTACGTCCCTAATAAAATGGGTTGTACTACAATTAGACACACAAATGGAGTTTTCCAGAGCGATAGAGATGCCTATTTCCGTTACATCTGGATAATTAACAAAAATTACGAAGTTGCTGACGTGTAGAGATACTTTTTTTGACAGATACCAAAAAACTTCTTTAGAAATTATGCATTTAATAATGAGAACATAATAAATTCAGTGGAAGGCTTACAGAGATGACAAAGCTGCAGAAAATTACAAACAGATGGATTATCCAGATACATGAAATCAATGATAATGGACATCCAATGTTGCCATGTCAATTAAGATATAGCGGCATGAGCGATGTGGACTGTGCTATAAATTACACTAAATGAAACTGGGACAGATCATTGCTGAAAGAGTGCTGGTACTATTTAATATTTTTAACATAAGAAAATTATCCAGATATGGATTGCCACTCTAAAAATTATTACTTTTCATTCCTGAAATATATATAAAAATAAAACATATTTGGAAAATCTTTCAGAATGTTAAACCGAAACAAAATTATAATGGAACTTTATTTATATTCCTTTAACAGCTGACATAATTTGAAAATTATTTCAATGAGTCATGTGGCACAAAACAACATTGCAGTACGATTATTTAGTCCTGACATTCTCCGAGATGTGCGCCTGGGTCAGGCGAGTCCACTTAGTTAAGCCAAATGGTGTTTGGGTTATTCACTCGCTTGCCTTTGGAGCGATAGGATGTCATGCTTGCGATAGAGCGGTATGTTTCCAGTACAATTAAGCTGTACTACATTTCTTTACCGACCGCTCGCCCTTATCTCTACTCCGGAACTCTCCCCACTCCTCATATTACTTCCCCTCTTTCGCGTCGCTGAGCTGTCAGGACTAAATAATCAGTCTGTACACTAGTGACGCGACGTAGTCGTAATTCCGTTGTAAGAGAATAAATTGTTAAGGATCAATAGTTCAGATATTGCTAAGATAACTCTGTCATTGAGTCACTTGCCGAATTGTTTGTATTACGTTACTATACCTTCTAAAGGTCTCAGCCTCTCACAATATCCTTATCTTACAGTAGACATAACCATCAAGAGAAGCATTACAGTGATCAAAAGTACTTCAGTACATTACAAAAATAAATGTAACTATAACGTATTAATTAATTCAACTCGTATATAGAACTCCTAAAATATTTGTTATTATAAATACAGGACTACATAATGTTTTCATGAGGTAAATAAGTTCTTATTTTATGTGATATGTAAAAACAGAATTTGGATCTCTGTTTTGTATGTTTTTAATGTTAATTATGTTACGGATAATTTGCATTCCCTACGCTGAAAAATCTGAAATTTATGAATTAATTTACATCCCCGAAGCTTGACAATTAAACGTAGTTGCGAATATTTTTATCATCATGCACTGTTAATTAGCAGTAATAATTTTTTTAAACTTTTGGCATGATAAAAAGTTTTAAACGAGAATGATTACTCATCATTTTGTGAAGCGGATGTGTTCATGCCAGTTATATTTTTAAACGGAAACAGAAATGAACAGAAATAAAACATATCATTTTGTACAATATTATGCAGCAATCAACTGCCATGGTGGCTCCATGCTGTAGCTCTGAGCTTAAAGCGAGGATGCCCGGGTTAAAATACCGGTCGACCCAACCTGAATTTATAACTGCCTTATGTTGGGCAAGTCCGAGATCCAGGCAACACAGGGCTTTTCTCCTGTTACTCCGGTTTACTGTGACATTCCAACAATTTCCATTTATCATCATCATCATCATCTCATCATTATCATCATCATACATTAATATTATGAATGTAATAATATAGACCCTCTCCTGTGGTGCGCTCTGGATAATCTCTGACGAACGAAGATATCTACACATGTCGGATCAGTGTTTTGTTCTGGATATTGCTGATTAAGTGTTGCCCTTACTAGTATTATTTGTTTTGAGTATTTTGTTATAAGATGGTTAGTTCAAGTGCTGAAAATGTTGCTAATGAGGATTATTGAAAACTCGTCTAAGTTCAAGGTAAAACGAGTTACAGCTAATGATGTGGTTAACTTCAAAGCTTGGTGGCGAACATTTTATAAGCTATCTAGCATGTCTGATTCATCTTATGGCCGTGGTATACCAAAAGATAAAAAGGTACATTTTAAAATTTCGAAGGTGAATGAGTTTTTTTCCCTGCAATGAAGAAAAAGGTAAAGTTCTTTGTAAAGAGTTCATTCACAGCATTGTATCGGCAGAATTATTCAACATTCGAATTCCTGAGAAAAGTGTTTTTGCTGAAAATTTACCGTTTGAACTGCCAATAGACGTAGCTTATAACAGCTCGAGGCTGCCAATCAATGTTAAAAAATGGAGGACCTTAAGAAGATTTTGCAGTACATACCGGATGAAGTGAAAGGATTCTACACAGAACTGTACACATGGCCTACCACCAACAAAGATAGTAATGACAGTGGAAGCGAAGACTAGAAAAATAATAAGTCCTGATAAGAAAAATGTCTGTTGCAACAGAAAAAATTTTATTTTTTTGTGATTTTATACTGTGGTTTTTAAATAAATTATAAAGTTTGTGTTACTTACTTTCATTCACTCTGATACTTGGAAAGAGGCAATGCTTTGCTTAGTTTCACTTTTTTTGTTGGAAAAACCCCATAGCATCCCAATTAATTTAATTTGGGAGGGGGAATTTATATATATCATAAAACACAACTAATGGTAAATAAACCTCATATTTAGCAACTAATATCACTTGTTAAATACATTTTGACAATAAAAATAAAAGTAATGAAACTAAACCGTTTTTATTGGTTTTTCAAAACTTTTGTTTTTGTCACTTGTGGGGTTTTAGAAATAAACTATTTAAATATAGGTTATACGTAATTAGTTTAATAATTTTAATACCAAATACATAATTGTCTTTTTCATTCAAACATTTTTATTGAGGTTCTTATCAATAAATTTGTAGAAATGTAAATTGCCGTTCATAGAATATTTTTAAACAATTATCAAATAATGAATTGTTTAAAATTGTGCGTGTAGCAACTCCAAAACTTAAAAGAATGAAAGAGCTCTCTCCTATTGTTTCGCTGCAGCCCTCAAGAGTGAAATCACTGAAACTGATTGAGCGGAACTGTCCCCGCGTGGAATATGAATTTCAAGTGAGAGGAGGGGCGAGGAATAGAAGCAGGGATTTATAGTGTGGTTTTGTGCACGGTAAATTCTCAGGGTATATTATGATTCTCGTGCCAAAATGTTCTGGAGAATATGGCGGGCCTGAATTCAAAGTCATAAACTATGACGTGATAGAAGTAATAGTACATACTTTCCGGTTTCCCTGAACCTCATTTCACGCTTTGAGCTCTCATTCCTCTTTCCATATTCTCCATTTAATATAGAGTGTACGCCATACCCCTTACAAAATTAAGAGACCGAGTCTGTCATTTGTTATTCCTTCCAGAAACAGTGGACAGGGAGAAACAGTGGCACTGTAATGACTTTCAGAAAAGCAAGAAATAGAAACATTACCACCACAACCATCATTGTCGTCGTCGTTATCGTCATCATGATCATCATCGTTATAATTATATTGTCACTAATATAGCCGTAGTAGTCTGATTGGATTTTCAAGTGGATTTTTTTAGATTGTAGACATTTTAGAGGCTACCAAATTTTCTTTTTCCTCTGCATTAATATTGGAAAATCACATTCGTCTTCAGACATGTATTTGGAAAGAAGATATCTTGGAAGTATCTCCCTTTCCATTCTTTCTACATGGTTGTTCCACTGTTGCTGATATTGTTGAATTTCTTCAGTTACATAAGGAAATTTTGCAGTATATCTATGTATGTTTCTTTTATGGTCCAACCTCGTTATACCAAATAACGATCTTAAAAAACATCTGAGCTGCTTCAAGTTTCTGTGAATTTCGTTTATTTAATATCCAAATTTCGCTTCCATAACTGTGTGCTACTTTCGAAGTTATGTTGTTTAGTCTTAACTTTATATCCACTGTCATCTGTTTGCCAAAACGTCTTCTAATAACTCCATTCATTTTATTATAATTTTTGTAATTTAACGTCTAGATCAGTTTTATGTTCTGCAAATAAATGTCCTAAGTATGTAAATTCAGAATTTTGTTCTATTATTTCCCTATTTATTTCAATCTTTACGCGTTGGATGTTTTCCTCACATATTGCCATTGTCTTTCTCTCTGAGGAGGAAATTTTCGTGTCATATTCGCCTGCTATTTTATGTAATTGATACGCTGCAATCTGCAGTCCGACCAGAATTTGATATAAGTACCTGATCATCGGCATCTCTTAGTATTGGTTGAACTGGTTTGGTCCTTGTTAATTGTATAACATTATTAACAATTTTACTCTATTCTTGAATTATTTTGTTGATATTATGTTGAACAAAAGTAGAGATAAACCACAACCTTGTCGGACACTTTTATTGGTGTATATGGGCTCTGATATTTCAACATTTTTTTTAAATTTATTTTAACTTTCTAATAGAAGCTTTGTATTGCCTTTATTAAATGCTGATCTATGTTATCTTCATTTAATAAGTTCCAAAGTTTATCTCGATATAAACTGTCGTATGCCTTTACAAATCAATGAACAATAGATACAGTAGAAGATTTAATTTCCTTTTTTTTTTTTCTCGATAATTTGTTGAAGACTAAATATGGCATTTGTTGTACTTCTCCCCTTCCTTTAGTCACATTGTTCTTCTCTTAGAATTAGTTCACTGGTTACTGTTAATCTAGTTTTCAATATATTAGCATAAAATTTGGAAGCCGTTGAGAGGAATGTAATACCTTTGTAGTTTTGACGTATGATTTTCCGTCCTTTTTTGTGTATATTAATTACTAAACCAGTTTTCCACTTGGATGGGCTTTTAACGCCATGACAAATATTGTTGAAGAGATCCAGTAATTTTCCTTTTAATTGTTGTCCACCATACTTGAAAAGTTCAACAATTAAATTATCTTATCCGGGACTCTTTTCTGTTCTTGGCTTTTCTTAAAACTTCTTCTAATTCTTACTTTGTTGTTTCTGATCCTTCTATTATTTCTTCCAAGGATACGTTTAAATTACTGTCTTCTTGAATATTTAAACTAGATTGAAATCGAAGATTTTTTGTAAAGAACGATCCAATTTTGTTTTGGTATAATATTGAGATTAACTTTATCTTTCTTCTCCATCTGTAGCTTTCTTAATATTTTAAATCTTTCTTCTTGTGTTCCTGTAAAATCACGTTCTAGTGATTTTTTACTTTAAGAATTTATCCAATCCTTTTCTTCTGTATTTTCTGGATAGTTTTCGGACCTTTGCACTGGGTTCATTATAGTCTATAATGATGCTCTTCCTTAGTTTTCAGCTATATTTTATAAGTTGATTTGTTTTCATCAATAAGTTCTTTTAGGTCTGTGTTCCATATTCGTAATGTCCTTTTATTTTTGACCGACTTATAAGCCACATTTTCATATGCTGTTTCCATGCTGGTTTGTTTTAAGTTTGACCAATCTTTTTTAATGTTCCCAGTACTTGGTTTGAATTTACTTTCTACTCTGTTTTGATATAAAGTTCTTAAACCTTTATCTTCTAATAAATTAATTTTTAACATTTTTATTATTGCATTGTGATTTTGAGATTTGTTCCTTCTATTGGTTAGTCTACAGCTTTCTGATATAGTTCAATTTTACTTTCAACCAAAACGTTGTCCCAGTCAATTTCGCTTCCTCTAAAAATCCTTGTGCCTCTTATAGCTGTTTTCAATTTATCATTGACAATTATATAAAAATATCCCTTTCTAAATATAAAGTTTGAAGTGTCTAAGATTTTGTTTTTCCAAAATACCCTTATTCAGTTTTAATTGCAATAAAATTATGCGCTATTTTGAAAAATCTTGTGTACTATACAATTGGTTATTTACATAAACTTGATAAAATATGATATGTTTACGTATTCAAAGTATTACGAAGTATTAGTCACCCTGCTAAGTACCTCAAACACGTGCTCTAAATTCCCTACTCAAAAATTAAATTATCTCGAAATTATTTTGGAGTGTGATATTAGGTTGGTATATCGAATATAGAAACAAATTATTAGGATTGAGAAAAAAATATAACGCCATAAAACTAAGCTGATGTTAATTGTATCTTTAGGCTTAATTTGAAGCTCGTGTATCAATAGCAATCTTCGTGTGTTACGACTGTGCCGAAATCCTGCCACAGTTATTGATAAAGTTTTGAGCAGACTTTATCGTATATGTACATTTATTTACACGGGGACATGTGTGATATTTGCATTTAATTCTAATATATTCTTTTATCTGATTGTATAGTATAATTTATGATCTTCCCGATTTTGTTAATAATGTAAAATTGTTTTTTTTTTTGTTACTGCTCATTAAAAGAAGTTACCATTTAATGAAACTGTGTTCAACGTATTAAAAATACTTCTTCTTAGTTGAGAATAATAGTTATCTTTTTTCGTGTTGTTATTTTAAGAGCTAATTAATGTTGCTCTTGACATATAAGTACAGAATCTGTAGGAATATCTCTTTAACAGATTTTGCTTGTTCATTTTTTAAATTAAAATGTTCATCTAACGTAACTCGGCTCGTACTGCAACCCAAATGAGATTTCTTCTCATTTAATATACAGCAGGCAGCAAGTCCTCGTCGCAAGTGTATTGCGGCAAGTGTTACGAGAGGTTGGTGATATCTAATATCATGGCAAAGGACTAAATTAGGAAAGTGTCCCGAATTATATTAATTCCAGACTCTGAGGTTTAAAAATGCCCAAGTTATGTAATAATGCATGTTCTGTAGTTAAAGTATATGTTCGTATATACAACATTTCTCACTATAATTAAACGATTTTCTGTATTCAGGCAATATAAACACGGATTGGCATCAGTAGTGATAGGTCTGAGCTTTAAATTGTACAATTTACGTATTAATAAGTGTTGTGTAGTTAAAATGTAGCCTATGTTCGTATATACAGAGGTTCTCACTAAAATTAAAGGTAAAGATTTTCTGTATACAGGGAAAATAAACACGGATTGGCATCGGTAACGGTAGCTATCGTGTTCGGCATGGAAAACTAGGCTATAATAAGGGAAAGAAACGGAATAACTCTTCGGCGGTGTATTGTATTGTATTGTAATGTATTGCATTTATTAACATTTCATGGAAATTGTATGCAGCAATTTTAAAAGAGAAATTGAAAACATTAGTAGAAGCTCAAATTGCGGAAGAACAATGTGGCTTCCGAAAGGGACGTTCCTGTGTAGATGCCATATTTATAGTAAAACAATTGTTAGAAAAGAGGCGAGAATTTAACCTCCCTCTATATATGCTAGTTTTAGATTATGAAGAAGCATGTGACAGAGTCAATAGAAAAAAGTTATGGTTAATTTTAGAATCTTGTGGCATTCCAGAAAATCTGTTAAATTCTAAAAAAGTCTTTATGAAACAACTACTTTAAAAATTAAGCTAGATCATGACAAATATACGGAAACAATAGTAACTAACCAAGGACTTAGACAAGGTTGTGGCCTTTCCCCCCTTTTGTTTATAATATACTTAGACAAAGCAAATCAAGAATGGAATGATGTAGCACCAAAAGGTATACAAATTGACGAACACACAAGACTAAATACGACAATATATGCAGATGACCAAGTTTTGTTTGCAGAAACTGAAGATGAATTCCAGCTCTCTGTTTTTAAACTACAGATGGTTTTAAAAGAATACGATATGAAAATATCAACCGAAAATACAAAAGTAATGGCAGTTTCTGGCAAAAATCTTATACGAGCAAAAATAGTGGTTGATAACAAAATAATAGAACAGATTTTGTATATTTAGAAGTCATATTTCTTTGTATAATTATCAAAAAGACATAAATAAAAATATATTGAAATATAATCAATTAAATTGCATCTTGAGAAGGAAATTTGGAAAAAAAATGCGAAAAGAGGTCCAAATCCGATTTCACAACATAATATCAAAACCAGCTCTGTTATATGGCAGTGAATGTTGGACACTGCGGCAAAAGGAAATAAATGGAATCAACACATCACAAATTAGATTTCTACTATCATTGACAGGAGTTATCTTACGGGACCGCATTAGGAGCGAAGACATAAGAAATCAGTGGGAAGTTGAGGAGATGACCGCAGACATCCAACATTATCAACGTAAATGGAGAAACCACCTTCTTAGAATAATTTACAATTCATTTTAATATATCAATATGCCTGGTAAATTATTAATAAGTATTTAATGAATTTCAATCTTAAGGCATATAAACTTTCAAATGTTTATTTTCTATTTAATAACAATATATGAACGTTTTCGCCGTTTAGGGCATCTTCAGATATAACAAAACATATTATCTGGACCTATAATAGTATATTATGCAAATAACAAGGAAAATAGAGAACAATATATGTGATACATGAAATTCATGAGCTTTATGTAGATATAACATGATACAGGATGAATATTGAGATAATCTTTGAATTTGAACTTAGACTGGACGAATGTGTTATTTTATACATATAGCTCATGTTACAATTAATATACAATGTTTAAAATTTGTCAATGATGTTAATTTTAAAATTTACAATGATGATAATAAAATATTTAAAGTAATCATGGCTGAAAGTTGTCGTAAGTTACAAGATATTCGTGTGTTTTGTAATTATTTCAACGGCCTCTCTAAGTGAAATAATTACAAAACACACGAACATTAACTGCGCATACTATCTTGTAACTTACGACAACTTTCAGCCATGATTACTTTAAATATTTTATTATCATCATTGTAAATTTTAAAATTAACATCATTGACAAATTTTAAACATTGTATATTAATTGTAACATGAGCTATATGTATAAAATAACACATTCGTCCAGTCTAAGTTCAAATTCAAAGATTATCTCAATATTCATCCTGTATCATGTTATATCTACATAAAGCTCATGAATTTCATGTATCACATATATTGTTCTCTATTTTCCTTGTTATTTGCATAATATACTATTATAGGTCCAGATAATATGTTTTGTTATATCTGAAGATGCCCTAAACGGCGAAAACGTTCATATATTGTTATTAAATAGCAAATAAACATTTGCAAGTTTATATGCCTTAAGATTGAAATTCATTGAATACTTATTAATAACCTTCTTAGAATGCCTGAAAATCGTTTACCAAAGAGACTTTTGTATTACCATCCACGAGGGCGAAGAGATTTAGGCAGACCTCACCGACGTTGGACGGACCAATTCCATTTGTAGTTCACAGACGGGAAACAACCCAAAACTGTGTATTGGCAGAAGAAGAAGAAGAAGAAGAAGATTCCATGGTATTCATACATTGCTTCACAGCTAGAATATGGAACATGTCAAAAAACTTAATACTACTCTAAAGTCTTAACTTATAGTCACAGTAAAGTTGAAATATAATATAGAAAAGGCTAACAATAGTCTACTAGTACAACACAAAGTTTTAGTATCAATTTTATGAAGCGTTGTTGAATTTCATGAACTCACCCACAGAATAGAAGGCGTTAGATATTAGGTACTTCTTTAATTTGGCCCTAAAGAATCTTATGTTTAGAATTTCATTTTTTAATCGATAGTGAGGCTATTAAAAATGTTTACTGCCATATAACGCACTCCTGTTTGATAGCATGATAGGCTTGTCAATGTAGTATGAAAGTCATTTTTTGACGCTTATTTATGCTACGAACTGTTGAATTAGTTACAAAGTTTTCACGATTACATACGAGGAAGGTTATTAATGAAAAATTATACTGACAAGCCATGGACATTATTTGTAGTTTTTTGAAAATAGTACTACACGATTCCTTAGATTTGGCACCTACTATTTTCTAATTACTCGTTTTTGTAGTAGGAATATACTGTTACTATCTGTGAAATTTTCCCAGAATATTATTCCGAAACTCATTACAGAGTGGATATATCAGAGATGATTTCAAGGACGCGTCGAAGGATTACCTAGCATTCGCCTTGTAAATAGAAATAATAATCTCTGAGATAAGCATGGGCCTATGCGTAATCAGCCAAAGCAGTTTCGTACTCATTACCAGGCGCAGCTTCCGACTGTCTTAATTTGTGGAAATAGCTACTTCTCTGCCAATTAACATAAATTTTATCCTCGGTGAATTTTATGAATGGTAGAAGAAAGCTGCAGAATACTTCTGTATGCTTTCCAATACCCATGGTATTAATGTTATATTTTCGCAGTATACAGTAAATATCCTATTATAGAGATGTTAGTAAGTTATAAATAGAGAGAAAAAGTTTGAAATAAAGGGATTGATGGAGTTAAGGTATGTCTCATGAGAAGCAAACGAACATTAATATAGTATTTTTACATTTTATAAAAGTCACTGTCATGTATTACTTTGTTATTAAAGCAAATTCTTTTCAAAGATAAAGTAGATTTAAATGATGTAACATTTTTGTAAGACCAACTTGCAGGTATGGGCATTAGGTTTACAATTTGTGTGAATGTTGGGAACAGAGAATATCGGCAGCAGAAATGTGCATTGTGAGTACAACCATTGATGGACACAAAGAGAAAATATTTAATGAATACGCCTGAAAAGAAGTGGATCACTACCTAATGTTATATAGGCCCATAATAATTATTATTTATAGTAGCAGCGGAAATAGTAACAACAAGCAAACAATGAATCCTAGAGAAAAGTTTCAGGCGGTGTTTTTATACAGCGTAGGCTAGATACATTTTATTGAAAATATTGTTTTTGTTGCTCCTGCTGTTGTCGTTATTGTTTAGTACCTTTCCGAAGATAGGTTGGAACTTCATACTTGAAACCAATAAGGCATCACTCATGAGAAGACTAAGCCAGGAGATAGTGGAGTAGGATGACCAGTTTCTTTCTCACTCCATTGCATACATCGCTATCTAGTGTCATATTTCACTAATCAGACTTGAGATGTTTACAAACAATTGAAGGGTTTTTGAAAAAAGAACCATAGTCCAAAATATGCAAATTTTAGATATGGAGCATATAATGAGAGTATTGTAGCGGCCATCTACTAAATTAGTTAGGGGAAAAAACGCCATAGTCCTATGTTATAGGAGTGAAAATTTTCAGTGGTTTTCATAAAACAACCCTAGTCCATATACTTTTTTTTGTCATAACAGTCATTTTTCAGCCAGGACGATGGCAGTATTTACAGATATCCCATTCATTTCATCATGAAACATTTATCCTTACAATTTTCAACTGTAGTAAATTGGCAGTACTGCTTCTTACGTACGCAACAAAAGCCATTTAAGAGAAAAATGCTTTTATTTATTTATCTAGCTAGCAAAGTGAGTACAAATTAAATTTATAAAACAAAAATGTTTCTACCCACTACCATAAGAGCCAGGCTCGTGTACGGTGTGGTCTTAGCCAATAATATGAGTATAACATAACATTTACAAAGACAGTTTACTAAATACAGTAATTAACTTAATTCAAACTGATAAGTAACACACAAGAGCAAAAAAAAAAAAAAAAAAAAAGAAGAAGAAGAAAGAGGAAAAGAGAGAAGAAAAGAGCACATGAATTATTGTATAAGTTACAGAGTCATCTTTAGGTACAGAAGTAACCCCATGGAAAAAACCTAAGCAACGAATGAAGAAGAAAGAGGATATAATAAAAAAATAAAATTGAAGAAGAAGCACACTTCAGCCGCAAGAGAATATTGTTTCTTAAAACAACAATTGTCTACAGTTACCTAATATGTAGGCCTATTTCTATGAGACAATATAAGTCATATATGTACTTCAGTTTTCCCAAGTTTCTACAACACCTTGAAATGGCATGATGAATTTCATACTTGAAATATCAACAACACTCATGCCAGATAGTTTTTTGTCTCTCCTGAAAATTTAAGTTTTTGGACTAGGGTTTTTTTTTAATCCCTTCAATTGTTTTTCCAGTGACACATATCGTTAAGTGAGATACAGGCCTACTGCCTGAGAATAGATGTATTGTATGGGTGCATATCAGCTAGAATCTCAGTCAGATATATTAAAACAGTTATCGAATAAGTTGTGACAAAACAAATCTCTTTAGGTTAGTTATGATAGAAATGTAGACAAATTTTTCGTTAGAAAATTCAACATACAATGGTCCAATATAAAGTATTGCCCTTCGATGCTTGATTCTTAACTAAATATACTTTTTTATTTCTAATTTCGGGAAGTTGGAGCAGAGAGTTGTACGGTTTGCGTCTTTATTTAAACACAGGAACATTGAATCAGACGGCAAACCACTGGAAGACTTCAGTCATCTTGTGTTTCTCTGAAGGTAGAACTTGCAACGACTTCTCGAGCAGTGGAAGACAAACCCTCTCTCACATGGATGAAATATACAGAAACTACATCATATACGCCACGCTACGAGACTCACACGAACTAGTCCACATTGGCCAAGTAGTTGGAAATCATGGCGTTATAACTAATCTGTTTTCTTGAGAGAATTGTTGCGACAGTTAGCTAGAGCAGTTTGTTAGCTGTGTGGGACTGAAAGCTCGGAAGCTGCAAATGCACGCTCCTATGTGCACTCACCACTGATTCTCTGTACCAACAGCCTGTGTAACCCTGGCAACTGTTGCACAAAGTTTTACGAGTTCGTGGTATTTGTTTTTATTTGGCCAATTTCCGCGTTTCATACGTGGAGTGCGGTTCCGAACATCATCATGTCCATGTTTGTGGCAATATCTGTATTCCGGTAAATCATGCATTATCATCATATTTGGTTTTCAAACCTCAGTGACCGACAACATCTGCAACACAAAATAATAATAATAATAATAATAATAATAATAATAATAATAATAATATTCTTAATAATAATAAATATGACAATAAATCTGTAACCTGTTTATTTTTCTTTACAGTCTTGAATATGATTAAAAATTTTTGGAACAGGTCACAAACATGTAGCATAAGTCCAATGGCGGGGTGTCGAGAGAATGGTCCGAACCAGATGACGTAAACTAATTCTGTCAGTCACAAGAGGTCATGAAAGTTTAGGAACATTCCAGAAACGTTGTCATGTGACCGTAACAGAACCACTAGAGTTTAATATGTGAAAGCATGTGATAATGATTATTATAATACAGAGTTTAGATAAAAGAATGTAACGATTTTTGAGGTGCTTAATAATACTTTAACTAACTAAGACAATAATAAAACTCATGTTAAATGAAAGAGTATCATCTCCAGTTCATAAGTGTTCAGTGTGGGGCCCGTTTGTTACACGAGACACATCTAACCAGTAGGCTAATTCCTCCCATACTTTAAATCAGCATGTCTGGAGCGATGGCAGCAACAGCTTCTCGAATCCTGTCTCTCAACTCGGGCAGGTTAGCAGGCAATGGAGGCAAGTAGTCTTGGTCCTTTACAAAACCCCAAAGGACAAAATCGCATGGGGTGAGATCCGGTGATCTTGTAGGCCACTAGAAATAAACCCTGTCAATTTCAGATTCCCAAATTCTTACATTGTGCGTGTTAACCTTTCCACTAAGATGAACTGTTGACTCATCACTGAACACAACACAATCAAGAAAGTCATCATTTTCTTGCTACAACATTTCAAGCGCGAAGTCGGAGCGCACAGCGTAGTCAGTAGGCTTTAAAGCCTGTAACAATTGTAAACGGTAGGGACGCATATGTAAGCATCTTCTTAAGACCTTCCATGCTGTCATCACTGGCATTGCAAGTTCACGACTAGCCTTCCTAACTGACTTTTTAGGACTTCGTAAGAAAGAGTCCCGAACGCGCTGAACATTCTCCTCAGACACTCTTGGTCGTCCCACACTTTTACCTTTATAAACACAACCGGTCGTTACCAACTGGTTATGCCATCGAAGGATGTTGCTGACATTTCGGGGATCACGATTAAACTGCTTACGAAACGCACATTGAACTGTTATAACCGATTTACAACTCTCGAACTTCGAAACACAAAATGCTTTCTGTTGAGGAGTCGCCATCTTTGTTATTATCGCTGCCAAAGAAACAAAAACAAAGGAAAGCTATCTGCGCATGCATACAACTAAAACTATCTTCCTTCCTCTTTCATTTGAGCCTACAAACAACTTTCTACGCCTCAGCTGAATGATAATATAACGACTACGAACTGCTATATTCTTTAAAGTACACAGTGTATTGTTTTGTTTTAGTAAATGTTTCCCGTAATTGTTACGGATGAACGGTTAATACTATGGGGAAATACGAGTTGCTTCCCGCGGTCACAAAATTATCCAAAATATCGATCAGTACTATACGCGTTGCGGCCCAAGGCATGTTGGACATTTTTTTTTTTACTTTCAAAATTTGATATTATAGTTTATAGCTAACATTATTAAGCCTACTCTACAAATGAACGATTCAGAAGTTTGCACATTGTATTAGAACGTACGGTTTTTAACTTTTGCAGAACCTCGTTGAGGTTCCAACGTATAAGAAAGAAGCCTCAGCTGCGTCACATACATTGCAATCACCACTTTACGGGAAAGGAGAGCTACTCAGCAGGGTTCCTTTCTGTCAACAACTGAACTAAATTGGCGACTTCAATATATCTGACGCACTTGAGACGTCTTTCCTTCTCTTGAGATGGAGCTGGCGACGCGATTGAAACTTCACATACAGTATATTTTCCTCTCTGACACAGTTTAGGCATCTAGATGTTTGTAACAAGAGTTTTCCAACCTTCAATTAAAGTAGGGCGGCCATTACCGATTGGGAAGTAGTGCAACTAATCAGAATGCAAGAAACTCTCTTTAAGTACAAAATATTAAAGTGTTTTAATTGCCAAAGTTTGTATGTGTTCATACGAGTATATATACTGTAGTAATATATTGACGATGTACAGATACGGAAATAAAATTTGGAGTGCCATTATTGTACAAGTTTTGCTTACAACATACTGCGCATGTGCAGTAAATAAGAGTCCATATATATGCTAGTTGTGGATAGTCGTGCGAAATTGTTGTCTTCATAAAAGTGGACTACCATCAAGACTCGCTCCAAATTTTAATTCCATATCTGTACCTAAAGGTTATGTCTTCTATTGAAGGTTAGGATTCAAGTGGGATAAAAAAAAGTTAGCATGATTTACTGTGAAAGAGGAAAAATCGACGCTCTGTAGCATATATATTTACAAAACAAAAAAGTAACGTTGTCTGTGGTTGAAAAGACTGTAAGTAGAATTCCGTCCACTATTTTTCGTCCCACAAAATGTTCGCATTTACGGAGTTATGTAACCAGCCCAAACCGTTTACAAATTTTCCTTGTTGTTATTATTATTATTATTATTATTATTATTATTATTATTATTATTATTGTGGAGGTTTTACACGTAAAACATTGCTTTTAGATTACATGTACTAGCCGATATGCTGTTTTGACAACACGCACAAGTAGAGTCCGGTTAGGTGGTTATGGAATGAGGTGAGATTCTTATTGGTTCATAGTCCACATAGTCGCGTTGCCTGATATTGTTTACTATGATTGGTCCGCTTCGGTATAGGCCCAAAAAAATTCTTATTACCGATTAGAGATGAAGTCGCTGCTGTCGCTGCAAACAGGAAACCTGCAAAGAGCTCAGTAGTTCGGACTCCTGCCGTCGGTAAATCTGAACTTGACTGGCCCATACAGTACCCTTAAACTGTATTATTTATGTTCCCTTCCTCTTGTTATCAATAGTACTACTAAAAAAAAGCGAACTTCCGACGTGCAACAACACACTGTGACGTCATCGTATCGTAACAGAAACAGTTACTTGATCGACTGCAGCGTCCTGACCTACATGGCCAAGTCGCCTTGCCGGGTAAGAGAATAGTAGCTTAATTTAACAGGCAACTTCTAGTTTTTTCAGAATCGGGAACCGCCAGCCTTGGTTATGATGGTGATGATGATGATGATGATGATGATGATGATGATGATGATGATGATGATGTTCAGTCAACTGTTCGAAGTTAGGTTTGAATCTCACAAGTGATACCCAGAAGGCACTACCTATTAGACAACTAGGCTAGGAGGTAATGGGGTAGGTTGGCCAGTTCCTTTCCCTCTCATTGCATACCTCGCCGACTAGCTACATATTATACTGGATTATTATTATTATTATTATTATTATTATTATTATTATTATTATTATTATTATTATTATTATTATAGTAAACTTCTCACATTATGCGTAGAGTTCAGTATCTGAAAATCTCAAAATTACTAGTTGCATTTGTTAGGGTTATTTCTCAGAAAAAACGATATCAATGGAACTAATAGAACCCCTAAAATAGATATTTCACACTTGAAATAAACGACATCTTAACCTTATAACATTAGTCACTGCAGCTATAATCTGATGGCTCTCAACATACTATGGTTACCAAATATATATTAAAAGTGGCCCCGGAAATTGTCATAAATAACACAGGCCTGCGACGATTTTGCGGCCTAGAATATTTTATGTCGCAAAGATTAAATCGATTGCCTTGATTTCGAAATACTAAGTAAAAAGCAAGGTTAGAGAGTCCATCAGGACAAAAGAAAGATGGAAACGAGGAATCAGGGTCGATGGTACGTCCCCATGATGACTGACTACCCTTGGTGATGAATAAGAGGTGAACCTCGTCAGGACCACAAACACTAAATTGTCAACTGAGCTTTCGTTTTCAACAAAGCGGAGGAGAAAATATTTTTTAAGGTGTGTTCGAAATTTCGTGATTCATTTTAAACTATTTTATCTGTATAATTGAGATTTTATCATGTTTTGCAGAATTTTACGCATATTAAATTGTGTGTGAAAGTGAGAAATTGCTAAAAACTGAAATATTTATTTTCTGTGTGGCAAAAAAACTGTACGTGATACGAAAACATGTTAAGCAGATTTGAATTCAGCACATCAAAATTAGGTATAGTGAGCTGTTCAACCCTGTGTCGCAAAACAAAAATTTAATTTCGCAGGCCTGTGAATCTAATGCAGTATAATTATACTTTCTATCCATTTCGGTGTTCTGAGGCTTAGTCTGTTAAATTAATTGTTTTATTTCCTCGTTTGCTGCTTGGTTAAATCTTTCAGAAGCCAGATTGTTGTTTGAAACAAGCGCTTGTTTTCACGTTCTGTTGCATATGATTGGTCTATATGAAATGAATAACGTATAAGTGGAATAGTCGGTATACTTCGATGGTGTTCGGATAAAGGGAGTTCAGTCATTTTTGTGCAAATAGAGTTTTGTTCCTTGGGCGAATAGCACAAGTTAAATTCTACAAGTGGGTGTGCAAAAGTCTAAAGAATACTAACATTTGATGTGTTTTATTTGTGTAGAAAATTGTTTTCAATAAGGGTTCGCAGTTTAAATTTCATTTATATCAAAGATCATTTTTGTAGGTACTTAGCCTATCTCCCTTTACACAAACACCATCAAATTAAGACCTTACGTTCCACGGGACTAGTTGTATATCCCATGTCATATACTGTCTCGTGTTGTCAATGGTGACCATATATCGTGTTGACTGCACGATAAGGGAGGACTGCAAATTTTTTCCTACCTTATACCGTATTGGATTTTAAGTTTGTAATACAGTAGATTTTCAAGTTTGCAATACGAAATGGAAATATAAAAATTGGAGATTTATCCTTCGACGAGGTGAAAAATTCAAATATCTTGGAGCAACGGTAACAAATATAAATGACACTTGGGGGGGGGGGAAATTAAACGCAGAATAAATATCGGAAACGCCTGTTATTATTCGGTTGAGAAGCTTTTGTCATCTAGTTTTTTTTAGTAGGTTATTTTACGATGCTTTATCAACATCTCTGGTTATTTAGCGTCTGAATGAGATGAAGGTGATAATGCCGGTGAAATGAGTCCGGTGTCCAGCACCGAAAGTTACCCAGCATTTGCTCATATTGGGTTGAGGGAAAACCCCGGAAAAAACCTCAACCAGGTAACTTGCCCCGACCGGGAATCGAACCCGGGCCACCTCGTTTCGCGGCCAGACGCGCTGACCGTTACTCCACAGATGTGGACTTTTGTCATCTAGTCTGCTGTCAAAAAACTGAAAGTTAAAATGTATAAAACAGTTAAATTTCCGGTTGTTCTCTATGGTTGTGAAATTTAAACTCTCACTTTGAGAGAGGAACAGAGATTAAGGGTGTTTGAGAATAAGGTTCTTAGAAAAAATATTTGGGGCTAAGAGGGATGAAGTTACAGAAGAATGGAGAAAGTTAAACAACGCAGGACTGCACGCAATGTTTTCTTCACCTGACATAATTAGGAACATTAAATCCAGACGTTTGAGATGGGCAGGACATGTAGCACGTATTGGTGAATCGAGAACTGCATATAGAGTGTCAGTTGGGAGGCCGGACGCAAAAAGACCTTTAGGGAGGCCGAGACGTAGATGGGAGTATAATATTAAAATGGATTTGAGGGAGGTAGGATATGATGATAGAGACTGGATTAATCTTGCTCAGGATAGGGACCGATGGCGGGTTTATGTGAGTTCGGCAATGAACCTGCGGGTTTTTTAAAGGCTATATGTAAGTAAGTAAATACAGCGGCAGTTAAAGTGACAAAGGAAGAAAAAAGAATGAAAGAGACATAATTAAGATCTTACCCATTTCTTAAGACGTTTTATTTCTTCATAATCTTTATTTACTTCTCTGCGCCTCTTTCTTGGACGATGTCCAAAATATTAAGTGGACTTATTGTACACTTTTGTTTTACTTTCAACAGGAGTGATGCTTGCAGTAATTAGTCTGTGTAAGTTAATTTGTACCCTCTTGTAATTTTTTTTTATTATTTTCTAACCACGTGACAGTTTCTTCAGTTATCATCTTCAATTCCTTAGAAATGTCATATCGACTCCTACTTTACTGTAAGTTTTGTATAATATTTTGAACATAATTTCCTCATAGCAAGAAATAAGTAAGTCATTGTACGTTATGTTTAGTCACAATTGAGAACATTAATGTATCTCAATTGAGTGCGCTCCTTGTATAATGGCAGTTGACTTAATATATGTCAACATATATGTCGAACTTGGAGTCAGGCCACAAAGGGAAAAACACTAGAGGAGAGAGATTCGATCCGATGCTGTGGATTGAACTTCGGCGTAGCTCAGTGTTTAGAGCACTTGGTACGTAGAACCAAGAAACCGGGTTCGATCCCCGGCGCCGGAGCGGATTTTTCTCCCCTGATAATTATTATCTTCTGGGTGGCTAAAAAACAATTGCTTAATAGAAGGCCAGTCACGTGACGAAGACAGAAGGGCAGAAATTTGTAACTTCAGTCCAATTACAGAAGTTAAATATATAATAATACTGACCAATACGTGAAGAAAGCATTGCATTTTAATGAAACTCAAATTTGTTGTTCATTTTGATAATTAAAAATAGTTAATTGTGTGTTTTAAAATATTAGCAGCTTCATAAACTATTATCCTGATCTTGCCTGCTTTACCTGGAATAAGTTTTACTCTTTCAATGTTTATATAAATAAGAATACCAGTAATTATTTTTGTTCACATGGAAGAATTTTAAAGTACTCCGGAGTTTTGAAATGTTTATTTGCTAGGTTACTTACTTCTTTGGTTTGTTTTGTAATTGGATCAAAAATACATGAAGATAGCGTGGGATAAGAATCTGGTCAGTGAGTTCAATCGAGAGACAAAAGTTATTCAAATTACAGGAATAAAAAGAATTGAACTACTGCACTTGGAGTTAACGAGGTGTGCTGCAGGAAATGCGCGGGTCGTTAATAATAAAACACTGCTACACCTCCACCTCCACTTCCAACTCTTCCCCACCCCGATTTCTGCTCCATAGAACCACGACCAACATAAACTCTGCAGTAGAGAGAAATGTTCCGATAACCGTTACGCCAAGACGAGCCAAGAATGAGCCAGGGTTTGGTTTAAGACTTTAGCTTTATCTGTTTGATTGTAACGAAAGCGCTTGCAATCAGTAGCGTAAGTGGGGCACAAGCAAAACCATACCAGATAGGATACTCAGCCTTGTATGCTTATAATAGAGAAAATAACGGGATTATACAGATTGTTCCTGAAATCTCTATATCCCCGTATATGCGCACATGTAACGCAAGCATTAATATACTGTATTATTATTTTTTCTCGCTGTTATTTATACTCGCTTTAATATCTTTAGTCATATTGTAATTAATCTTTTGGGCGAAATCCGAAGGCCTGTGTACTATTGTTGAGACTGGTTCTATTGTTGTGAACTAGTTGGCGACTGTATAATATGTATTACTGATCTGTTATGAACATGATTTCTGTGGTGAATGAGGCCGGTGGGGGATGGTATGGCCCGAATTTTTTGGCACTTGCCTTACGATTGAGAGAAAACCCTGAAAAACCTCAACCAGGAAATTCAACCCTACAGGGATTCGAACCCTGGCCCTCTGCGTAAGAGACCAGCATGCTATCCCCTACACCACAGTGTCGGTCTGTATTATTGTTGTGGATCTATGTAAGGACACATTCTTGTACCATGGACAGCCAGTAATAATGGTTATTATTATTATTATTATTATTATTATTATTATTATTATTACTACTACTATCATCATCATCATTCATATTTCATTCATTGTGCTCTGGTCAAGGGCAGGTGCTTCACTGTAAACCCAGCATTCTCCAAGCTTTCCTATTTTCCACCTTCCTCTTGGTTTCCGCATTATGATCCATGAACATTTTTCCGAACACAGCTCATTTTTTCTCCATTCTTCACATTTCAAATGTTTCTAATCGTTTCTCTTCACTTCGTCGTAATGTCCATATTCTGTCTCATACAATACCACACTCTACACAATATTGTTATTTTTATTATTAAGTTACTACTACTACTACTACTACTACTACTACTACTACTACTACTACTACTACTACTACATTGTTATTATTTTTTTATTTTAGCGGGTAATTTTACGATGCTTCATCAACATCTCAGGCTATTTAAGCGTCTGAATGAGATGGTGATAATGCCGGTGAAATGAGTCCAGGGTCCAACACCAATAGTTACCCAGCATTTGCTCATATTGGGTTGAGGGAAAACACCGGAAAGAACCTCAACCAGGTAACTTACCCCGACCGGGAATCGAACCGGGCCACCTGGTTTCGCGGCCAGACGCGCTAGCCGTTACTTCACAGGTGTGGATTATTATTATTATTATTATTATTATTATTATTATTATTATTACCATCATACACTTTTCAGGTACTTGACTGTGTTGCATCATTCACCCAAACATCTCTGTCTAGAAGTGACACATAAAACTGTAGTTCTTTTTGCCGCCGCGCCATAGCGTTGGCTTCTGAGCGCCATGGAAAGGAAACAACAAAGAACATCGTTAGGTTCAAGACTATGGATCAATGATGGATTACCGACAGAGGAAATTTCATTTAGAACTTACGGGATTCAAACCCGGGTTACCAGTGTAGAAAGTCGAAGCTCTATATTATTATTATTATTATTATTATTATTATTATTATTATTATTATTATTATTATTATTATTATTATTATTGCATGAAAATACATTCGTTAAAACATGAGGCACATAGACAAAATTTAATATGAATATAACTTGAAATGAAAATATAAAAAATGGAAGTTTATCCTTTGAAAAGGTGGAGAAATTCA